>NC_056737.1:1177194129-1177433892 GCF_019279795.1 Protopterus annectens | reverse complement strand
GTCTTTTAATAGACGAAAAGGAAAGTCCTTTGTGCAACATCTCAGTTAAATATTGTAGAATCTGAGGAATGTCTGGAGCAAGGGGATTTTGGCCTTTAACCTGGTTCCAGGCGCAAAATCTTTTCCATTTGTCTGAATAAGCTTTCCTGGTGCTGGGCCTCCTGGCCTCCAGAATGACATCCATAATAGCTTTAGATAGAGGAGTTGGCTGGTTGTTTAGGTGATTTGCCATGCCGCCAGATTTAAAGTCTTGAGCTGGCTGTGTAGAATCTGGCTGTCTTGCTGGGTGAGCAGGTGAGAAATTTGTGGTTAAATCCATGGTGGGCCATGGGCCATGTTCCTTAGTATTGGATACCAGTGCTGGTGTGGCCAGTCTGGAGCAATGAGTATCATTTGTGGCCTCTCTAATTTGACTTTCAGCAGCACCTTTGCTAAAAGAGGCAGTGGAGGGAAGGCATACACTGTCAATGTTTTCCAACTGAATGCGAGGGCGTCCACTTTCCAAGCTTGTGGGTGGAATGTCATTTTGCAAAATTTTTGAAGTTGGTAGTTTTGGGGGATGGCAAACAGATCTATGTCTGGGCGTCCCCATTTTTGAGTTATCATTGCAAATACTTGTGGATCCAGTTTCCACTCGTGAGGATCCATGATGTTTCTGCTTCGGTAGTCTGCCAATGTGTTTTTCTTTCCTGGCAGGAATTGTGCTTGTAATTGAACTTGGCAAGTCAGTGCTGTGTTCCACAAGGTCATTGCTTACCTGCATAGAGGGTAGGAGTGTGTACCCCCTTGCTTATGTACCACATTACTGTGGTATTGTCTGTCTTTATTATCAGTTGTCCTGGATGTAAGAGGTCCTTGAAAGCCGTTAGGGCATTCTGTACAGCTAGCATTTCTTTTTGATTGATGTGCAGATGCCTTTGATCTGTAGTCCATTTGCCTTGAAGGCACTGTCCTCCCATGTGTGCTCCCCAGGCATAGTCCGATGCATCTGTTGTTATAGTTTCCCTGGCTGTGGGTAAGGTAAAAGGCTGACCCTTGTTGAGGTGACATGCCTGTGCCCACCATAGAAACTCCTGTTGAAGACATGCCTGTACCCACCATAGAAACTCCTGTTGAAGGCAGGGAATGAGTGGTATCATTGTTTCCTGTTGAAGGCAGGGAATGAGTGGTATCATTGTTTCCAAGCTGTGGCTGTGTTGAGTCCATACGCTTTTCAGGTACCATTGTAATTTCCTCATTTGCAGTTTTGCAAATGGTATTAGTAGTATGCAAGATGCCATGAATCCCAAGGCCTGCAGAATTTTTTCTTGCAGGGAGTTGGGTCTTTGTTGCCATTATTTTGAAGTATTGAGTCAGTTGCTGTTGCTTGTCTGACGTGAAATAAGCCATCTGGGCCATTGTATTCAAGCTGGCACCCAGGAATATTATGTTCTGTGAGGGCACTAGTTTTGATTTCTTTTCGTTTACTGTGTACCCTAGACAACTTAGAAGGTGTTTGACAAATGCCAGATGTTGTAAAAGAATGTCCTTGCTTTCTGCTTGAATAAGGCAGTCTTCCAGGTATGGGTATATCTGAATTCCTCTTTGTCTGCAGTATGCAATTACTGGTGCCAAGCATTTTGTGAAGACCCTGGGCGCAGTAGATAAGCCAAAGGGCAGTGCAGAGAATTGATAATGGGTTGAACCTGCAATGAAACGGAGGTAGCTTCTGCAATTTTGTCTGATAGGGACATGCAGGTATGTCTCCTTGAGGTCCAACGTTACTAGCCAAGCCTTCTTGCCCAACATGGGAAGAAGCTGCTGTAGTGTTAGCATCTTGAATTTGGGTACTTGCAAATAGGTGTTTAGAATTGAAAGGTCCAGAATGGGTCTCCATGCTTTGCCCTTCCTGGGGACTAGAAAGAGTCTCGAGTAAAATCCTTGTCCTTGCTCCTGTGTAGGTTCCTGGTGAATGGCTCTAATGTCCATGAGAGCTGTAATTTGTTTTTGTGCCTCTGCCCATTGATTTGGTGGCACGTTTGGCATTCCTTTTATCCTTGGCAAGGTGTGAGAATGGAACCTGTATCCATGTGAGATAATATCTAGGACCCATTTGTCTTTTGTGATGATGTGCCAGTTGTCTGCAAAGTGCTAATTTTCCTCCCAAGGGAGCTGCCAAGAAAGATTTGTTTGGCAGTTTGTGGGTTAAGTCATTGCGTTTGTCTTCTGGTAGCTTGGGGCCTGTCTTCTCCTCCTTTCTGGGTAGCGGCACCCCATTGGTGAGGTTTGTAAGGGCCTTGTGACTGACCTCTGCCCCTTGGGCGTCTGTATTTGCCCCTCTGCGGTCTGTCAGAAGCTGGAAAGGACCAATTTTTAGTTGGCCAATTTCTGCTGAAACGAGGGGGTTGTACCTGTAAAAAAATCCTTGACCGTCTGCATAGACTTTGCCTTATCCTTCATTTTCTTTAAAACCTCTTCTGCTTTGACACCAAATAAGACATCCTGCTGTAAAGGTGCATCCAACAATTGTGCTTTAACATGATCAGGCAGGGTTTGTTCTTTTAGCCAAGCATGTCTGCATATGACAGACCCAGTCACAGCTGCTCTACAGGAAGCTTCCAATGAATCAAATCCACATTGTAAAGTATGTTTGCCCACCTGTTCAGCTGCATGCAACAGATCCTGCATTTCCTTGTATACAGAGTGTTCAGAATGCTTGCTCATCTTTAGTTTTAATTGAGACATTCGGAATTTCTGATATTTCAGCATGTGAAACTGACAATTTAATGCTCTCATAGCTAGAGTAGCTGAGGTGTATACCTTCTTTCCCCACCTATCTAGTGCTCTGGATTCCCTTTCAGAGGGTACAGGATTTTTAGCCATAGAAGCCTTAGCCTCTTTGGGACCCTGGGAAATTGTTTCTGGGTCACCAACAGGGCTTTTATAAAGGAATTTGTGTGAGTCAGGGACTCTGTAGTACCTTGTCTGGTTTGGCTGGAGCAGGAGGTAGAGAGTCTGGATTAAGACTAGATTCTAAGTAAACATTGTCCACAATGTCTAAAACTGGAGGGATAGCAAGTGGTCTGTGCTGGGGAAGTAAAAGAAACTCTCGGAGCCTTTTCTTTGAATCAGAGTAGTCCTGGCCTTCCCAGTGGAAATGTTCCCTCATGGTATGTAAAGTTTCCCCAAAAGAATAGCCCTCAGGGGGAGATGCTGAGGGGATAGAGTCTTCAGCATCAGAGTCTTCGTAAGGGGCAAAGGAGTAATCCTGTTCCTCAGAAGAATCTGAGGAAATTGAAACCTGATCAGAGGAAGCATAATCCTCCTCTTGTCTTGGCCTTTTGTCTGGAGGAGGATGGGAACCCCTGATTAGAGTAATCAAATCTTCAGCCATCTTAAGCATCTGTTTCTTAGGCATGGGGCCTTGAACTGGAGACTGATGTACAATCTTTTTAGGTTTTAATGGAGTTTTAAGCTTAGCATGAGTGTAGTCGGTCTGAAGACACCTTCTGCAACCGAAGGTGTTTCTACTGCACCAGGATCTCCTCTGCTCTGGTGTCGGAAGGGCCTAATGAAGATGGATGCGTCGGCCTAGTACTCTCCGTTTGAGAATCTGAAGCTGTCTGGGGTTCCAATTCTGCGGTCGTCAGGGGCTGCATAGGCGCCTCACTGAAAACTGGAGAACCGGCGACAGGCCCAGCAGAGGCCTCGGAGTCTGGCTTGGTTCTAGGCTGCCTGTCCTTTTCTTTGTGTTTTTTATGCATGCTGGTCGTCGGTTGCTCCGACGGCATGGTATAATTAAATTTCCTACCAAAGTAGTGTCGAGCGAAATCAAAACGACGCTTGATGGTTCGTTTATTGAACCTAGCACAAAACTGACAACCAGTGACGTCATGGTCTGGGCCTAGGCAAGGAATACAATAAGAATGGAAGTCCTTATGAGGTATTTGCTTCCCACAAGAAATGCAATTGTTTAACTTTTTCTGACATCAGACTAAGGCAAGAAAAGGTTCCCCAACGGGGTACTTAGCTTTATTGAAGACTTCGGACTGAAATTCGATTAAAAAATCTCAGGTGTCGGCCGACCGGCACTTGTGAACTGTTTCTGCTTCGGGCACTGCGCAGCAAGAAAGACTTTAGAAAATGGCATCGGATGCCTCATATATACCCCTGGCACACTGACGTCAGGGAGGAAGCGACAGCAACCGACACTGTACCAAGACTTTGGAACTCCGGCCGACTGCGGGACCGCCTGACGGCAGGATAACCCAAGTGTGAGGACTGCAGCAGGGTAACACGATGAACACCATAAGGATTATTTTTCAGTTAAGAGGTGTCTTGAAAAAACAAAGCTAAATTCATTTTCCTGGTATAAAGTTTTAATTCTGTAAGCAATTCAGTTATTTTTGCTCACCCGTTAGGTATGAAGGTCAGCCCCTTGCTAGAAATATCAGTGTGTTCAGATCTCAAATCAATTATGCTATAATTATAAATTTTGAAATCTCAGGTACTGTTAGTGACTAACTGATGGGTCTTATGCCAATGTTTTCACCTACCAGTTCTAATTGTAATTCCTCTATGGATAAGAAACTGTTCTCAGTTTCTTCCAGGTGAATGGGGCATTCCCCCATTTGGAAAAATTCTCCCTCTTGTTGCTCAGCCATTCTGACCTCCTAAGATTGCCTTCTTCTAAAGGGATAGACCGTTGGTTTTCCATTTGTGCATCACCGATGTGATGTTAACCATACCTTCGTTATCAATAAAAACACCATCACTAACTTCCTCGTCTGTATGAGTTTGTCCACATGGTGGCTTAGGATAAGCCCTTCCATTGGAATAGTCCAAATGATCTCTCTGCAACTTACGGGTCTTTCTTTCAGTTACAATTTTACTGTGATTGTCTATTTGTATAAATACCTCACGATATTGATTTCGGCAGGCAGTATATGCTTTATCATATTTTGATTATCTAAAGCAATAATTTTTTGATTTAGATCTTCCATTTTCATTTTTTGATTTAGATCTTCTATTTTCAGAGTGTTATGTTTTATTAAAACATCAAGAAGTTCACACCCCTGCCAGTCGAATAGTTGAAGGAGCTCTTTGTGAAGTGTACTATTTTCAATTAACCCCATTGGATACTTCCAGTATCGTAAGCCCTTTGGCACTTGTTTTTGCTTTACACATTCCTTGAAATAAACATTGTCATGTACTGTTTTCCTGTACTGCCATTCAATATTATGAAAATCATCCAGTAAAGTAGCAAAAGTAAGCAATTTCTTACCCATATCTGCAGAGGTACCATCTATTTGGTTTAGCCATTGCTGTAAATTTAAATCCAAATTTATTGTACCAGCATCAGAGGTGGTAGCCAAAGGAGCCGACGGCTGATCATGCTGTCACTGCCCCGGTGGATACTATCCAAACTTTCATCACTATCAGTTCTTTGTTGCATGGAAAGATGTAGAACCATTTCACCAACAGCCAAGGTATTACCAGACAATTGCTGTATAAGCTGTGTTAAGTTTGCAACTGATTCTAGTAACACCTGAAACCGCATCTTATGAACTGCCAGAAGCCATACCAATAATAAATATGAAGAAACTAATAAATACCAGCAGCTCAAAAACACAGTCCAGGTTTTATCATCAAAAATCTGGACAAAGGCCCATGAAAAAATATGTCAATCAGCGTACAGATTTGTACCTAACATTTGCATACATAATTATGTAACCCCATCCACTTCAATGGAATTGTGGGATACCAACTTTCAAAACACAAACTGAAGAACAGACAACCAAAATATGGCCCCAGCCTGGCCCAGACCCTCCACTAATCCCTTCAGCAGTATGTCTCAGAGTATGTACAAACACCAAAATGAAACATTTCCCCTTAAAGGAGGCACTCTGCAGCTTTCTTTGGGCGGTGCCTTACCAGACTATATTGTTTACAAGCACCATCCCAATGCCCATTTCCTACAGATGATTCTAATATCCCTATTCTGGGGAAATGTTCTAGGATTCTTTAAATTAATTCTTACAGCTGTCAGATTTTGCATCGTTCATTCTCTACACAACTTGGACTAATCTTTGCAGGGTTGTCCGCACCACGAGCACACAGCTTAAGACAACATGGCTCTATGGCTCACAAGGATATGAGCATTGCTCCATCAGGACAAGGTTACAGTTCCAGAAAGGCTGATCTGATCCAGTTAAAAGCAATAAAGAGATTTTTAAAAATAGATGATACAACACTACATGGTCTGGAGTTCTGGTCTCAGCTTGCATGTATATATTAAGAAAGCAAACCTAATGTACAGTTTAAAAGTACACATTTGCTGATCTCATCTGAGATTTCACTAAGTGGAAATTATTTTGTTTTCTTGGTTAGTTAAATTACACACATTACCAAGCCCCAGCAATCTTCGGCTATCGCCAGCTCCATTCTCACCCTTCTGGAGGTAAAGAGCTTTTTGTAGCCAATCTCAGATGTAACCTCAGAAGTACCAGTGGAGAGAGCTATGGTGGGAGAGGGAGCACTTACTGGACACCTTCAGCTATGTAGTTAGACCAGTCACCTTCCGTAGCCAGGTGGTGCAGCATGCAGTACCATTTTAAACTCTGATGCATAGTTCTACATATCATAAATTGGTAGGTGTCATTCTGCAATTAGATAATATGTTGGGCCTTCTGGTCTCCACCAAGACAAACTAATGGCACAGTCCCCTAAATTTGCCATCCATATGGGAGAAGGGCACACTAGCAGATACTTTGCCGTATTACTGCAGCCAAGCCGACCCTTTATCTAGTTCAAAAACTCCACAAATTGATTTCCAGCCTCTGCGCCACTATGTTAGCTGTCAAGATGGAATGCATTTTAAGTCATAAAATTAATGTTTTCGTACCAAACATAGTCCTGATGAGGAATGAGGATGAGATTTTGTGAACTGTCTGTACATTAATAGATTTGTAAATTTACAGCCTCTTAGAATGATAAATGTATTCAGTTTTGGCTGTCCTGAAGGTAAAAACTACAAAATGCTGTCAGCATAATGGTATATAAAAATGTTGCCAGTGTGTTACTGTTAGCAATTACATGCCGTCTAATAATATCCCCAAGTTCAAAATTTTCAGAGTAAAGAGAATTTATTCTACAGTCAGCTAATAAAGAACAGTATTTCAGTGAACTTGAAACATGGCTCATTGCAAGGGGGTATATTCCAAAGCATTAAACACAACAGCAAATACTCAGCAGAGATAAAACAAAGTGTGCCATCATAGGTTGGTACTAGGCTATCAGCCCTAGGGCCTGTACAAGCCTAGCCATAACAATTCCCTGGCCATTTCTTCCCACACTATTTACTTCCCTGGACCCCTGTCTAGCAGGGCGACTGACGTGATCCCCAGGGTGAATTTCCTTTCTCCCATCCAATTGTCAAGGTTCCTTTTGAAGAGGACCAAAGAGGCACTCTGCTTGACATGTATGAGCAATCTATTCCAGAGTCTGGGGAGTCTCTGGGTCAGGAACCTATCCCTCCAGCATGTTTTGTTTATTGTGATGACAAGATTTAGATCCCTGGAGCGTGTGGCTCTGAGGGATTGGGATTTCTTTAAGTGTAGCATGTCCAACAGCACTGGGTTTGACATGGCCTTGTATGTTAAGCAAAGATCACCTCTGAGTAGATGATATGTGACAGAGTATAGCTGGAGTTTTTTAAGGCGGTCAGTGTAGGGCATCTGCTTTAGGCCTGTAATTCTTTTAGTGAGGTATTTCTGTGGCCTTTCCAGTTGTTGCAGATGTCTTGAGAGGTACATACCAAACGGGGCATTGTATTCTATAACGGGTCTAATGAGGGATGAGTACAGTGGGACAATGACCTCCTTTTTTCTGGATGAAAAGCCCTTAGTGATGAGGTGTGCCACATAGAAGGATTTCCTGACTGTTGTGGTGATGTGGTTATCGAAGGTGAGACCACTGTCCACCTGTGTCCCGAGGTCTCTTATCAAACTTTCGGTGTTTAGTGTACTGCCACCTATATGGTAATTCACGGATACAGGTTTTTTCCCCAAAGGGGATAACTATACATTCCTTGGCATTGAGCTTGAGCCCATGGCTCTGGCACCAAGCATCTGTTTCTGTAAGGCCCTTTTGTAGAGTATCCACATCATTTGGGGATTCAATAATGGCTCCCAGTTTGCAGTCATCTGCAAACTTTGTTATCCAGAGTCCCTTAGTGTTGGCCTGTACTTCAGAGAAGTAGATGCCAAACAAGAGCGGTCCCAGGACTGAACCCTGAGGTACTCCACTTGTCACTTGTCTGGAGCTGGATTTGGAGTTGGCTACTTTTACAGTGTGGGTTCTATCATGTGATGTTGGCTGCATGTCATGTAATATATTTGGACCTATATATAAAGAGCTGGTTCTATGCATTGTTTTGTATTGAGAAAGGATTGTATCCGAAAGCTTTACTTATATAAAGTGTTTATTCAGTGGTTTCCTGCCTTGTTCTTTGCATTTTGGTTCCTGGCGTTTATTTTCTTCTATCAGTAAGCCAGTTAGCAACCCATTGGGTGACATAGGGATTAATGCCCAGCTTAGTAAGTTTATCTATGATTCCAGAGTGGGGGATGGTGTCAAAGGCCTTGGCAAGGTCTAGATAGGCTGTGTGGACCACCTTACCCTTGTCTATGGCTCTGGAGACTGATTCGAAGAAGTCAATCAAGTTCAGGAGACAAGATCGGCCCTTCACAAACCCAAACTGGGTGGGGTACAGTGTTTGAAGGTTGCCAATGTCTTTGTTTACAAGTTCCATGATAATACGCTCCATGGTCTTGCAGATGAGGCTTGTCAGACTGATGGAACGGTAGCTTCCGGGATCCAAGGTGGATCCCCCCTTGTGGAGTTTGATAACTGTAGCTGTGCCCCACTCAGTAGGCATGAAACCTGAGGTGAGGCTATGATTAAACATGACACTTAGGTGAGGTGCCAGTTCATATTGTAGTTCATGTAGTACACAGCCCGGGATGTCATCTGGTCCCATGGATGCTGTATTCTTAGCTTTGGAGAGTGTGTTTTTTACCTGTGTGGCCGTTACTGGAATTTGGCAATCTTCTGGTATTGAGATGGGCCATTTAGGGGGTGAGAGGGGGGTGAAGTTGGCACTGAATCTATCTGCCAGGATATTGGCAGTATCCTGGGGATCAGTATATTTAATGCCATTCTGTTTTAGCTCAGAGCAGATCTGAGCATTGCCATTTAGATTATTGACATAGTTATAGAATGTCTTGTTGTCTTTGGAATCTTTGGCAATTTTATTTTCGTAACTAGCTTTGGAGGATTTTAGGAGGGATCGCAGTTTCTTACTGAGACTGGTAAGGAAGTTTTTTGCATCCTGGGATTTTCCTCTTTTCTGCAACAGTTTCTTCCTTTTGTTGTAAAGTTTGTTTATGGCAGGGGGCCACCAGATTGGCTTCTTTTTTTTGGATGAGAGCATCTTGGTTCTATTTGGGATGGCACGATTTATGCATGAGTGGATGTGCTCATACAGTGCCTAAGTGTAGGATTCAGCAGTTGAACTTTCAGCTCCCGTCTGCATGGGTGTCATGGAGTTTGTCACTTCTGACTTGAGTAGCATGAAGTTGGCTTTGGAGAAGTTTTTTATGGAGGTTTCCTTACTAGGGGGTGGGATGTGGATGTTAAGGGTGATTAGCTTATGGTCAGACGTGACTAACGAAGGGGTTCCATAGGTGTGGAGCATCGATTTCCCATGCTGGTAATGACCAGGTCTAGGATATTGGAGCCCCTGGTGGGACTATGGATTAGTTGATCCAGGGCATTGGAATTTATGAATTCCAAGAACCGTTGGGCAAAGGTGTTGGTACATGAGTAGCTTTCCCAGTTAATGGCAGTGTAGTTAAAATAACCCAGTATTAGGGTGTTTGGTTTTATCTTAATATTTTCCAGTATGTTTAGAAAGGTGTAGTGAGAATCCTGGGGTATGGTGGGGGATCTGTAGCAAGCTACAATTTGGATTGCAGTCTTACCTAGTGTTAGTTGCACCTGGAGAATTTCAGACACATTGTGTTGGGCAACTAGCCTGGTGGTGTGAATATCCTTGGTGAATATTGACACTCCTCCACCTTTAGTGTTTCGGTCCTGCTTTGGTGGCCGAAAAGTGTGGTAAGAGTTGTAGCCTGGTATTGCAGGCGTGCTCTCTGGGGCCTTGAACCAGGTCTCAGTTACTGCACAGATATAGATGTTCTCCATTTTTAGGAGTGTCTCGAGAGAGTGCATTTTGAGGTTTAGACTTCTAGCATTGAGTAGCATTACCTTCAGATTTTGCATGCTTGTACCTGTTACGGTGGTGGTTTTGTTCTTTGAACTTTGCCTAAAAAAGGCACTATAGGGGTGGCAAGAGCCTTAGCCAGTAACCTGAATCCCAGAGGTGACGGGTACAGACTATCTCTGGCAAAGCATTGTGGTCTGTCAATCATGTCGTCCCAGGCAGACAGATACTGGATCCCCTTTGAATGACACCAGAAGCTTAGCCAATTGTTGAAGTCAATCATTTTGTCCTTATATTGTGGTATCATTCTGGGCGAAGGCAGGATGCTACTCAGGGCTAGGGTCATACCTGCCTGGGCCACATGAACCGAGAGCTCTTCCATGTCTCTTCATGTAGTCCAGGGAGGTATGTCTCAAGTCATTCACTCCAACATGGACAATGACAGAGTCATATTTGTACTTGTTGTGGAGTGACTTTAGTGCATGCGTTATGTGGCGGATCCTGGCACCCGACAGGCAGTTGACTGTAATTTTCTCCTTATTCAACCTGGTGAGAGGGACATCAGTGTGCCGGACTATAGAGTCACCTATGACTAAAGTGTTAGGTACATTGTCTTGCCTTAGGGGCTGTTGCCGGGTGACACACAGGTGTTTTGAACTATGTGACACTTTGGTTGTGATTGGTGTTTGTTTGCGTTTCAGCTTCAGAGGTCCTTGTTGCTTGGGCAGGTTACAGTTAAGGGCCTCTTCATATGTGGATTTAGTGTTGCTATATGTGGGTGTTGGTGGTGTGGGTTTAGAAGGGCTATGTGTTGCTTGAGGTGTAGTGTGGGTGTTAAACCTTCTCCTCTTGACTGTCTAGCACAATCTTGGGTGGAGAGAGCTTTGCTTCCATTTTGGCTATGTAAGTGCATCTCTCACAGGTTGTAGTGTTGGGTGGTAGGAGGAGAGGGTTGTCTGTGTACATGAGGCAATTGCTGCATTGCCCCAGTATGCCCAGATTCACCAGGTGGACAGGAGAAATCCCTGAAAAGAATGGGTGGTTTTATACGGTTTAGTCTTAAGTTTACTATATTTTTTGGCAAAATCAATAATGCTTTTAGTGCAGTAATACAAAAACATTCATCAGTTTAAAAATGATGTGACTTTAGCTGGCTCTGCAGTGAGGTCCTAGAGAATTATTAGAAAAAGCAATTTTTTTAGGGTCATAAGAAAGGTTAAATTTAGAATGGAAAAAGGTTAGACTACAACAATCCACTTTGCAAAGTTCTGTACATAACAGATGCTTGAACTGTAACTTTGATACAGGGACTAACAGTAAATATACATTTTAGGTTAAACAATTCATCACATGGTCTATACATATACACACGGGTTCACTTCAAAATACTGAAAACTCATAATACTGAAAACTCATAATACTGAAAACTCATAATACTGAAAACTCATAATACTGAAAACTCATAATACTGAAAACTCATAATACTGAAAACTCATAATACTGAAAAACACACAGTACACCAACACTGACTGTATTGCAGCAGAAATACATACAGAAACAAAGAAAAGACAAACAATATCAGTTTAAACCAACTACAAGCAGGGGGTAAGCCCCCTGCACCCCCCTTTGTGGGGGGCAAGCCCCCCACACCCCCTGCTACTTAAATAGATCAACTCTGAGATCGCACTTCACTAAGATGGTATAGTACATTAAAAGGGAACATGACTAAGGTTACAACAGGCAGTCGTGAAGCACGTGATGGTAGGTTTGCCATTTTCTTTTGATCGCAGACTTGATAAATTTAAGTAGCAGGGGGTGTGGAGGGGAGCTTGCCCCCTGCTTATAATTGTAGATGAGTAATATGTTTCTGTATATCTTTATGCTGCAATACAGTCAGTGTTGGTGTCCTGTATGTTTTTCAGTATTATGAGATTTATTATGAGCTTTCAGGATTTTGAAGTGAACCCATACACAATCACATAAATGTCCCGCTCTGCCTTCAGCTATAATCCTACTTGCAGTAAACACACATGGCAGCCGTTATACAGATACACCTCTTCTGCCTGCAGCCGTTAAAAGGTTTCTCCTAGATAAAAAGTAATAATCCTGCTGGGAATAGGTAAGTAAACGCACACAGAATGAAAGTAATAATGTTAAAAGTACAAGTTTCTCCAGCCTGATAAGGAAGTCATTGCAGCTATAACAATGTAAACGTTAAGCTCCTGCAGCCGTTACAACTGTAATAAAAATATTAAGTTCTCCTGCAGCTGTTACATAAAAAGAAAAGCACAAGTTTCTCCAGCCTGATAAGTAAAAAAAGAAGCCGTTGCAGCTATAACAATGTAAACATTAAGGATACACACCAGCCGTTAAAAGGCTTGTCCTACATAAACAGTAAAAGTAATCACATAAACCAACTTCCTGCTCTGCCAGTCTCCCTTCAGTTCAGCTATAATCCTGCTTGCAGTAAACGCACATAGAATAAAAACACACATGACAGCCATTAAATACAGATACACCACTTCTGCCTGCAGCCATTAAAAGGTCCGTTTCTCCTAGATAAAAAGTAATCACATAAGCTATAATCCAGCTTGCAGCAGCTAAGTAAAAGCACACAGAATAAAAGTAATAATTATAAATGTTAAGTACAGAATAATGTAAACTTTAAAAGAAGCATAAGTTTCTCCAGCCCGACAAGCAAAAAAAGGAAGCCGTTACATAATGTAAACATTAACAGTAAGCTGCTGTAGCCGTTACTTACACAACTGTAATAAAAACGGTAAGGTCTCCTACAGCCGTGAAAAAAAGAAAAGCACACGTTTCTCCTGCCCTGCCTGATAAGTAAAACAAGGAAGCCGAATTTGGAGCTGCAATAATGTAAACATTAAGGTCTCCTGGCTGCATCCATTACATAAAAAAAATCTATTTTCTACCTGGAGGAGCAGAGGCGGGGAAGAATATGTGCTGTGCACTGACAGACCGGTCTGCAGAAAATGACATTGCACACGGCCTGTACATGATGACGTCAGGAGTTAAAAAAACAGGAAATTTGGAAATTGAAGTGACCATGCAGGAATTTGTGGCACCCCAATATTTTACCCAAAAAATTGTATTTACCAAGGAATTTGGTATGGTTGAGAGGTATGTTTCAGGCTCCTTTTGACCCTGCAAGCTTCTGTTTCCTTCCAGCATTGTTCTTGGAAGACCACCCTTCTTTTGTCCTTTAAACTAGAAGGGTGTCTGAACTTTAGGCTCTTATAGCTGTTCCTCCATTTTTGGTTTTTCACAGGGACAGGGTGTCTTAATACCAATTCTTCTTTTATGGTCAAGGGGTTAATGAGTTGTTTTCAATCTATTTGCCTACTTTTTTCCCTTCTCTGCAGTCTGCCAGTGAGAGGGTTCTTCACACCTTGAATTTGCATAGAGAACTCAGCTCAGGTATTGTATGGATAACACTAAGGCCATTTGCAAGTCTCAGCGAATTATTTCTTTACATCGTAGATCTCTTGGTTTGGCGGCGTCTAAAAGTAGTTTTGTACCTACCATAAATGTAGATGTCCGAGAGGAATGCATCTGCAGTCCTTACAAATGGGTTGTCCTGTCGTCAGGCAGCCCTTCGGTCGGCCGGATTCCAAAGTCTGGGTCTGGCTTTGGCTGGTGTCACACTTCACCCGACGTCATTGCAGCAGTTCAGGTATAAAGGCATCAGCCGACGCCATTTTCCTCAGTGTTTCTTGCCCCAGATGCCAGGTGCCCTCTTGGTTGGCTAAATTTGGATAAATGCCAAAGTTTCCAAATGGTAGAGAGCAAACACACAAAATAAACATGTATGTACATATATACAAACAAATACACCATAATAGATCCCCCCCAAGCTAGCTGAAGATTGGTAAGTACCCTAGGAGTACCTCAGAGGGGAAGGAGGGTGGGTAATCCTGACTGCAGATGCATTCCTCTCGGACATCTACATTTATGGTAGGTACAAAACTGTACTATGTCCTTCAAGGATGCATCTGCAGTCCTTACAAATGCTATGTCCTTCAAGGATGCATCTGCAGTCCTTACAAATGGGTAGAATACCATAGCTAAACTAGGGGAGGAGGTAATGAGAATAGATTATGGTGTAGTCAGGATCCCTTGCAAAACAGCAGTGGCAAAACCAGCACGGGATCTAGAGTATAGAGGTAAGTTATAATGCTTGGCAAATGTATGCACGGAGGTCCAAGTAGCAGCCTCTATAATGTCCTTGGTAGCCACTCCTCGTAAGAAAGCTGTGGTAGTGGCTGTGGCCCTTGTGGAGTGAGGTCTGATGTTCTCTGGAGTTTTCTTTCCATGGTAGGAGTAACAAAATCTAATGCAATTTCCTATCCATTTGGAGATTGTCTGTTTAGAAATTGGTTTTCCTTCTTTTCCTGTTGCATAAGCTACCAGAAGCTGGTCAGTTTTTCTATTGTTTTTTGTCCTGTCCAGGTAGTAGCGTAATTGCCTGTGTACATCCAAGGTATGTAAGAGCTGTTCTCCCCTGTTCTGTGGATTGGGAAAGAATGTAGGAAGGTGGATAGCCTGATTTAAAGATACTCTGGATACCACCTTAGGCATAAATGTAGGATTTGTTCTCATGGACACTATCTTGATGGAAGATCAGGAAGGGTTGTACTGCCATTAATGCCTGTAGTTCAGAGACCCTTCTTGCTGAAGTTATTGCCAGCAGGAAGGCAGTCTTCCAGGATAAGTATTGCAAGTCTGCTGTAGCTGCTGGCTCGAAAGGAGGTAGAGTCAGTTTTTCTAGCACAAAGTTCAATTCCCATGCTGGCAATGGAGGTTTCCTGGGAGGTTTTACATTTTTAATTCCCCTCAGAAACTGTCTGAGCAGAGGATGCGAGAAGACAGGAGGATCCAAGCTGTATTGTGCTGAAATAGCTGATGCATGTATCTTGATGGAGGAACAGGACAGGCCTGTATGGAAGAGCTCCGCCAAGTACTCCAGGATGTTGGCTATGTTCACCAGTGTCACATCTTGCCCCTTTGCAGTACTCCAGATGAGATATCTTTTCCATTTTGCTGCATAATTCTTTCTTGTTGAAGGTCTACGAGCCTCCAGGATTATGTCCTTAACCCTTTGGGATAAATTTGGGTTCATTTCTGTTATGTAATGTTCCAGGCAGTTAGCTGCAGAGTTTTTAGGTTTGGATGCAGAATGTTGTAGTTGTTCTGTCAGCAGTAATGGGATCAGGGGCAGTTTCCATATTTGTTCCCGGGACATGCTCCTCAGCAGTGGATACCAATGTTGTCTTGGCCAGTCTGGGGCTATCAGAATGATCCTCGGACGTTCCTCTTGGATCTTGAGAAGCACCTTGTGCATCAAAGGAAGTGGTGGGAATGCGTATGCTGTCAGGCTTTTCCAACTGAAGGATAGGGAGTCCACCTTCCAAGCAAGTGGGTGGTAAGTCCTTGTGCAGAATTTCTTCAACTGGTGATTGTATGGGGATGCAAACAAGTCTATTTGTGGTAATCCCCATTCTCTTGTGATGGTTTTGAAGATGTCCGGATGCAGCATCCATTCGTGGGCATCTGTTGTAATTCTGCTTAATATGTCTGCTAGAATGTTTTCCTTCCCTGGTACATAAATTGCCTGTAACTGAATGTTGTAGCTCAGAGCCACATCCCATAGGTCCAGTGCCAGCCGGCACAGGGGGTATGAGTGTGTGCCTCCCTGTTTGTTGATGTACCACATAACTGTGGTGTTGTCTGTCCTTATCAACAACTGGCCTTCTTGGAGAAGAGGTCTGAATGCCTGGATTGCCAATTTTACTGCCATCATTTCTTTTAGATTTATGTGCAGATGCAGTTGGTCTTGAGTCCATAGGCCTTGAATGCACTTGTCCATCATGTGTGCCCCCCAACCGAGGTCTGAGGCATCTGTCGTGATAGTTTGTCTTGGTTGACTTTTGCAGAAGGGCAGTCCTGTGTTTGATTGACAGGCCTGAGCCCACCATAAGAACTCTTGTTTCAGGCATGGGATCATTGGAATTTTGGTTTCCAGGCTGTGCTTGTGCTGAGACCACAAATTCTTTAGGTACCACTGTAGCTTTCTCATATGAAGCCTGGCATGAGGGATCAGTATTATGCAGGATGCCATGAAGCCTAGAGCTTGTAGCACTTTTCTTGCAGTTAGATGACTCTGCTTTGTTAATGCCAAGAAATAGAGAGGAAGTTGCTCTTTCTTTTCTGCAGTTAGAAATGCCATTTGTTTTGATGTGTCCAGTTCTGCTCCCAGAAAGGTTATTATTTGGGATGGAATCAGCCTTGACTTTTTGGTATTGACTGTGTATCCCAGGGCTTGTAGCAGGTAGATGACTCTTTGTAAGTCTTCTCAAAGTTATTTACCACTAAGCCATGACAGATATTAACTTTCTCTGACATCGGCTGAGGCAAGAAAGAGTCCCCAACGGGGTACTTAGCTTTATAGAAGTCTTCGAAGTAGTATTCGGTAGTAGTAATCTCTGGATCTGACCGACCGGCACTTGCGAACAGCTTCTGCTTCGGGCGCCACGCGGCAAGAAAGACGGAGGAAAATGGCGTCGGCTGATGCCTTTATAACCGAAGAACTGCCGCAATGACGTCGGGTGAAGTGCGACACCAGCCGAAGCCAGACCCAGACTTTGGAATCCGGCCGACCGAAGGGCTGCCTGACGACAGGACAACCCATTTGTAAGGACTGCAGATGCATCCTTGAAGGACATCAGGCCATTTCTTTTTGTTATTCTTTTCATAGAAAAGGCCCTTCTGTCTCTGTAAAGGCTTATTCTACCAGGACTATGGCCACTGTTAGTGTTCCAAGGATCTGGGTACCAACTCCATCCTTAAGGCTGCTACTCGGTCCCCTGTCCATACTTTCACTAACCATTACAAATTGGATGTTGTTTCTAGAACAAGGCCTGGCTTTGCTATCCTGCATGTTTTTTCTGTAGGGATTTTCTGGGCCTTCCTCCTCCCAATTTTCCTCTTGAGCTTTGGTACTCCCCATACTGCAACAGTGATATGGAAGGACAAAGCACGGTTGTGTAAAATCTTACCACAACAGTAGATGTCCTTCAGTGTTGTAGTCATTCTGTCCCCCCCCCTTTTCCTTTCTGGATGCACATGTTCCTCTTTTTCCTTGGACTGTTCCTCCTAGGGCCGTGAGTGGGGAGCGTACGTGTGACATATGACATCCCTATAACAAAGGCTTTGGTATACTGGCAGGGCATCTCTTAGTGAAGAATAATGTAACAGTAAAGGGAAGGACATCTACTATCATGGTTAAGACTTTACACAATTGTACCCCGTCACATCATGTCATGCATCCACATAACATTGAGTTATACTGCATCATAACTTTCCTCACCATCTATATGGAAACCACAATTGCCTTCCCAGAGCATCATTTTTTTACAAAGGTTTGTTATTGTATCTGCTTCCCCACAGAAGCACACTTTCTTCTTGTAGTTTCCAAAGTTATTACATACATACATAAGAGCTGAAGGGGCTAGAACCTACAGCTGTATATCATGAAGTAAATAATAATGTATAAGAAATGGACTGACACTGTTTATCATAAAGTATTATGACCATTTATCATTATTTACACTTGGCAGTGCACCATAAAATATGTACTAACAGCTGGTCATTTATTAAGCCATTCTTTCTTAGCTTCTATTTTTTTTTTTTGGGGGGGGGGCTAGCATGTTCAGTACTTTTTATGCAAAAACATTAATACACGATATCCCTATATCATATAGATGTAGTTCAGTAGAGGGATTCCTTCCTTTAATACTGCTTTTCTGCTACCAAAAAGATAAAGTCAGCAGAGGATAAGCAAGGAAGAGAGTCATGACAAGAGAAGCAAGTATTTCTTTTTTGGGGGGCTGAACATGCTAAGTTGAGCAAAAATGGGAAGATCACACAAAACCCATATGTCACCTGGTGGATAGCCAGCTCACTCACAGACAGGACCCAGGAATCTAGAACTGGGGAGTCCACTTCTACAAAGACACCAGCCCCAAGCAAAATCCATCAGGTATCAGTCCTGGGACTGATTCTTTTTTTAAATTACTTCTCTGAAGTCAAGACCAATGTCAAGGCCTCTAGCTGACCATATTTGCAGATGATTGCAAATTGGGAGCAGTCATAGAATACCCCACCGACACCAACATTCTCCAGGAAGGGCCGACACAAAACCAGTGTCAAAGAAATGCATAATAGTATCTATCTGGAAGTCATCCTCCCCTTGGTAACTATCATATTGATAAACACCCTTAAGAGCTGACCCAGTAGTCAAGGACTTGGAGACACACACACAGTAATCTAGACTTTGACCATCGTGTGTCTACAGTAATGAGGAAATCATTTTATATTTTTGCAACTTAAAGGTATGGCATCTAGGTTCAATGAGGTTCCATTATATTCAGCATTCATCTGACCTATCATTGAGTACAATGCATGTACCTAGCCAGGCATATCCAACAATTGGAATGTCCACAGTGGTTCCTCACTAAAAGAATAGAGGGCATAATTATCTTGTCCAGTGCAGCCTGCCTCAAAAGCCCTATCCTGTCTCCTACAGGCTGTTGAGAGATCTATGCTTGGCATACAAGGCGTTGTCAGTCCCAGTGCTGATGGACCTCCTCCAGTTCTGCAAAACAAACAGCACAAATTACCCATTCTAAAGACAAACCTTGCCTGTGGTATAAATAGGACCTGCTGGAGAGACATGTATACCAGACTGCCCCAGCTCTGGAACAGGCTCCCCATCCATGTAAAGCAGAGATCATCCCTAACCCAATTTATTTATTTTATTTTATTTATTTTACATTTGTTGACCGGGAAAGTCCGACTAGGTTCCATAGATCCTGTTTTCAGCGGAGGCCCAGGGAGAAATACTCCAGAAGCATGTCTTTAGAATGTGGGAGGAAACCGGAGTACCCGGAGGAAACCCACGCGAACGCAGGGAGAACATGTAAACTCCACACAGAAGGCACCCCAGCCGAGAATCGAACTGGAGAACCTCTTGCTGTGAGGCGGCAAGTGCAACTTGGACAACTGGATGGGGAACAAGAAATTTATCCCTGGTTTGGCACCTCTCTCTCTAATGGACACAGGCAGACTGTAAATGGTTCCTCTCCCAGGCCCCTGCTTATATTTACCAATGTTACCAGAACTGGTCAGATTTGGGATGCATGGCTAGGATTAAAAAGGCCCTTGTGGTCATTAGCCTAGTACAAACATATGAATGCAAATGAGGACAAAAGCAGAGATACAAAATTAATCTACTGTTTCCACCTTCAGGAGGAAAGCAACATGAGGGTGACACACTGGGAGAGGCAGGGTAAAATGGAAGAAAGCTGGACTGAAATTAGAGAGATGGCAGTTCAAAGGGAATTGGATACCTTTAGCCAACATACAACACAAAGATAACATGGACTGCATTGTCTATGCCTCTGGCAGTCACCCTTCTGTGTGAAGCATCATATGAAGGGTGGCTGATAGCAAGAACAAGAAAAGTAGCCGAGTTGAGTGTTGATTAAACCTGAACTGGATGGGTGGGAGCTGCGTGAGAGGGAACTGATAGCAGCAGTACCTTAGTGAGTTTCCTCCAAGGGGCAGTTTCCAGCAGTAGAGAGTAACCAGGTCCATGGGATGGCAGACAACACAGAGTATGACCAGAGCCTGGAAGACCTAGAGATATCCCATTTGAGACCAAAAAAGCCAGGTGACAGGATTGTACAATAGCATGTAAATAAAACAAAGTGGTCATTTTTAACCGTAAGGGCACAGGACAGCCAATTTTAGGCACTAACTACTTACACTAATCTCCAACAGTGCATTTTCAAAGGATCATGGACTTGTGAAATTTACCACCAGAAGGGTGGCAGAAAGGAAATCTAGAGACATTCAACCAGGCATGCAACAGGTAAAAAACAGAGGAGGCAAATGTTAAAATCACTTAAGAGTATATAGTCTACTCGATCCACAACTCCATTTTCCCATTTTTGCACATAGGCTCGGGGTTGAACAGTGACAATCTAGAGGCAAGGTTCACATCACAGGGTGGTTAACCCAGCTGAGTCTGTTCTTCCATACCACACACACTCACACCCACTCAAACCTGTGTCCAATCCACCTACTTCATGTCTTTAGAATGACATACAGACATCATACAGAAAGCACCTCAGCTGAAAGTTGAACTGGAAAACCTCTTCCTGTGACCCAACAATGCTATCTTCTATGCCACTAACTCTAATGTAAAAACTCAAAAGAATTATACCACCTCTCCTGTAATCTGGTTATTCCACGTGAGTCATACTAAGCACAGCACATTCGGTTTTATAACTTCTTGATTTTATGTTCTACAGGAGGAGCTAAAGGCGGACCATACCACATATACAAGGCATCATCCTGAACTCAAGGCACTGCTAGCAGACTTTCTTCAGTTTCTGCTGCTTAGAAAGCCAGAGGATGTCACAACATTTGCTGCAGAGTATTTTGCACCTTTTTCATCCCAGGAGGAGCCGGAACAGAGCTTCAGATCTTCTGAAACTTTATCAGTCTTTTCTGAAACAATTACTAAATAAAGTATTTTACTACTTTTGCAGGAATTCTTATACAAGGTATATTTTATGTGGTATTATAATAAACAGCAGTGATGGAAAAATCTTAGGTTTTCTTTTGTTTTACTGAATGTATGCAGAAGGCAATTAAAATGTAAAATTAAGACCATGATCTGATGTTGGCCCTCTTGTTCTGCTTTACTGATGGGTTACAGACCAGACTCAGCCGCCTTCAACATATTTTAGCTTCCAGGCTAGAGCTCCTCCCTTACCCACAATCCTCTGCCCCTAGCTCTACCTCCTCAGATCTCATTTGCCACTAGTGCATACAGACACATTTTCCAGTGTTCTGAGTTTATTCTCAACTAAGTGAAGTTTTGCTTTTAATATTTATTTTCTGTTGATATTTAAAACATTATTTCAACTCCTCCCTTTCCTATTAGTGTTAGAAAACTAAGACAAATAGCCTTAATGCCCTGCATCTCCTCTGTCCCTTCGGGCCTTGCCTGTGCTCAAAAACTGCAAAACAATGACCAAGCTGGAGAGAGATTTGAGAGCTTTTAAAGCAGGCAATGTTTTTTCCTGGCCTAATGGTAAAGAGCACAAGTCTGTTAAGTCTGAGTGCTGCAGGTGTTCCATATAAAGAAACTAATTTTGTTCAAGAATTTACTGGGGCAGGGCCAGAAAATACAGTTTTGTACCTACCATAAATGTAGATGTCCGATAGACATGCAACTGCAGTCATAACATGTGGGTTGTCCTGCCTCAGGCAACCCTCGGTCGGCCGGATTCCAAAGTCTGGGTCAGACGTCGGCTGATGTCGCATTCTCTCCGACGTCAGAGCGGCTGGAGTACATAAGCATCAGCCGACGCCATTTTCTTCAGTGTTTCTTGCCCCAGATGCCAGGTGCCCTCCAAGGAAGGCTGTAATCAAATTGGAAGACAAAACAGGATTCCAAACAAATACATGTGCAATAAAACAAATGCACCATAACAGATATCCCCAGCTAAGAGTAAGGGGGATAGGAGTGGACCCTAGGCATAGAGGGGTATGGAGGGAGGGAAAACCCGACTGCAGTTGCATGTCTATCGGACATCTACATTTATGGTAGGTACAAAACTGTACTATGTCCTTCAAGAATGCAACTGCAGTCATAACATGTGGGTAGAATACCATAGCTTAGCTGGGGGAGGAGGTATGCTCTAGGAAAGAGATGGTGTGGCAATCAAACCCTGCAGGACTGCCGAAGCAAAGCCTGCTCTGGATCTGGAATATAGAGGGAGATTGTAGTGTTTAGAGAATGTATGCACGGAGCTCCATGTAGCAGCTTCTAGAATGCCCTTTGTAGGCACCCCTCTTAAAAATGCTGTAGAGGTGGCTGTAGCTCTGGTGGAATGTGGTCTGACATAGGCTGGAACAGTCTTCCCATGAAAGGAATAACAGAATCTGATGCAATGTCCAATCCATTTAGAAATAGTCTGTTTTGAAATTGCTTTTCCTTGGACTGCAGGGGCGTAAGCTACAAAAAGCTGTTCAGACTTCCTACTGGTCTTGGTTCTGTCCAGGTAGTATCGAAGTTGTCTCTGAATGTCCAAGGTATGCAAAAGTCTTTCCCCCTTATTCTCAGGATTGGGGAAGAAAGCAGGCAGATGAATGGCTTGATTTAGAGAAACCCTAGATACCACCTTTGGCATAAAAGTAGGGTTGGTCCTTAATGAAACCCTGTCTCTGTGGAAAATAATAAAGGGTGGTATTGCCATTAGGGCCTGTAGCTCCGAAACCCTTCTTGCTGAGGTAATTGCCAACAGGAAAGCTGTTTTCCATGAGAGAAATTGCAAGTCAACTGAAGCTGCTGGCTCAAAGGAGGTAGAGTCAGTTTCTCTAAGACAAAATTGAGGTCCCAGGCTGGCACTGGGGCCTTTCTTGGTGGCTTAATGTTCTTGATTCCCCTGAGGAATTGTCTTAGTAAGGGGTAAGAGAAAACAGGAGGATCAGTGTTGTATCTGGCTGAAATAGCAGATGCATGTATCTTTATTGAAGAATATGAGAGGCCACTCTGTAACATATCTGCCAAATATTCCAAGATGAGTGGGATGTTCAGTAATGATGCATCATGACCCTTGCTGGTATTCCAATTGCTGAATCTTTTCCACTTTGCTAAGTAAACCTTTCTAGTGGATGGTCTTCGAGCCTCTGTTAGTATCCGTTGAACTTCCTTGGAGAGAGATAAGCTGAAGTTATTTATGGGATCTCCCAGGCTGTTAGCTGCAGTGTCTGAAGGTTTGGATGCAGTGTTTCGAAGTTGTGTTGAGTCAAATGTAGAGGCCACTGAGGGAGGGCCCACCTCCTGGTGTGACATATGCTCCGTAGTAGCGGGTACCAGTGTTGTCTTGGCCAATCCGGAGCTATTATGATTCCCTTGGGCTTCTCTGCTTTGATCTTTAGTAATACTGAGGTCATCAGTGGCAGAGGTGGGAATGCATAGATTGCTAGGGAGTTCCAGTTGAATGAAAGGGCATCTATTTTCCAAGCCTTTGGATGGTATGTCCGTGTGCAAAATTTTGGTAGAAGATGATTGAGGTGAGAGGCAAATAGGTCCACTTCTGGCTTGCCCCATGTAAGTGAGTTGTCTGAAAGCCCGGATGTAACCTCCACTCGTGTGGATCTGTGAAATTCCTGCTTAGGCTGTCCGCCAACACATTGTCTTTTCCTGGAACAAACTGGGATTGTAACTGGATGTTTAGACTCAGTGACTTCTCCCAAAGCTGCATTGTCAGTCTGCACAGGGGGTAAGAGTGGGTGCCCCCCTGCTTGTTTATGTACCACATCACAGTGGTGTTGGCTGTCCGTATCATTAGATGGCCTTGCTGGAGTTGGTGTTGAAAAACCTCGATAGCATGCATTACTGCCAGCATTTCTTTTTGGTTTATATGCAGATGTGTTTCCTTTGGAGACCATTGTCCTTGTATACACCTGCCTTCCATGTGCGCCCCCATCCAAGGTCTGAGGCGTCTGTAGTCATGGTCTGTGTTATCTGTGGTTTTTTGAATGACATACCTGTGTTTGCCTGGCTCACCGAGGCCCACCATAGGAATTCCTTTTGTAGGCATGGAATGAGTGGTATGATTGTCTCCAAGTTGTTGCTGTGTTGAGACCAAATGCTTTTTAGGTACCATTGAAGCTTTCTCATGTGTAGTTTTGCTAATGGAACCAGTAGAATGCAGGATGCCATGTAACCCAGGGCCTGTAGGAATCTCCTTGCAGTCATCTGGGTGAGTTTTGCTAAACCTTTGAAGTATTGAGTTAACTTCTCTTGCTTGTCTTCTGTCAGGTAAGCCATCTGAGAGGCTGTGTCTAGTTTGGCTCCTAAGAAGATTATTTGCTGGGATGGCCGCAGTCTTGACTTTTGGAAGTTGACTGTGTATCCCAGAGCTTGAAGTAATCGTATGACATAATCCAGGTTTTTTGTCAACATCAATTTGTCGTCCGCTTGTATGAGGCAGTCGTCCAGGTACGGGTAAATTTGTATACCCTGGAGCCTGCAATGAGCAATTGCTAAAGCCAGGCATTTTGTAAATACTCTGGGCGCAGTAGATAAGCCAAATGGCAATGCTGAGAATTGATAATGCTCTGGCCCTGCAAGAAATCTGAGGTATCTTCTGCAGCTGTGTCTGATAGGGACATGCAGGTATGCCTCCTTGAGGTCCAGAGTAATCAGCCACGACTCCTTGCCCAGCATGGGAAGAAGTTGCTGTAGAGTCAGCATTTTGAACTTTGGTACTATGAGAAAGGTGTTTAATGCGGACAAGTCCAGTATTGGTCTCCATTGAGATTCTTTTCTTGGAACAAGGAACAGTCGAGTAAAACCCCTGTTCTTGTTGTGGAACTCTTTCTATTGCTTTCATTCGAGTCAGCAGAGTGATTTGCTTGACAGCCTCTGCCCTTAGATGTTGTGGTAGATTTGGCATGCCTTGTTTTCTTGGTAAGGTATGAAAATGAAACCTGTACCCTCGGTCTATAATGTCCAAAATCCATTTGTCCTTTGTCAGTCTGTGCCAGTTTTCTGCAAACAGAGATAATTTCCCGCCCAAGGGAGCTTCTAGTTGTTCCCTGGTAGGCGGTAGTAGAGGAAAGTCATTGAGTTTGAGGTTGTTGGGCAGGTGAAACCCCTGCGTCACTTCTTTGGTTTCCTGGCTGCCATTGTCGTCCCCTGTAAGGGCCTCTGTATTGGCCTCTTCCTCGGCCACGTCTGTTCTTACCCCTTTGAAACTTTTCTGGATTTGGAAAGGACCAGTTTTTTGAAGGCCAATTCCGACTGAATCTGGGGGGTTGAACCTGGAGGAAATCTTTGACAGTCTGGACTGATTTTGCTTTTTCTTCGATGGTCTTTAACACATCCTTAGCATTTGCACCAAAAAGCTTGTTCTTTTCCAAAGGTGCATCCAGAAGTTTTGCTTTTACATGATCTGGCAGAGGTTGATCTTTTAACCACGCATGTCTCCGCATCACTGCCGCTGTCATAGCTGCCCTACATGAAGCTTCCAGTGCATCATATCCACACTGCAGGAAGTGATTGCTTATTTGCTGAGTGTTATGTACAGCTTCCTGCAAAGTCTTCCTGTCTAAAGGATCAGGAGAAGCTAATGTTTTTTGTAAATCTTCTAAGAGATAATCCTGATATTGGAACATATGAAAAAGGCAATTTAAAGCTCTCATAGATAAGGTAGTGGATGTGTAAATCTCTCTAATGACCTTGCTTCCCTGTTGGAGGGCAAAGGATTTTTTGAGGTGGAGGCTGAAACTCCTTTAGGCCCCTGTGAAATAGTTTCCAAATCGGCAGTATGGGCCCTGAATAAATGGGAATGAGTTTCTGGGACCCTGTAATACCTGTCTGGCTTGGCTGGAGCAGGAGGAAGAGAATCAGGGGTAGCACTAGAATCAGAATACAAATCATCCAGAACATCAAGTACAGGAGGAATAGCTAAGGGCCTGTGCTGAGGCTTCTTAAGGAAAGTCCTAAGGCGTTTCCTAGAATCAGAAAAATCCTGACCCTGCCACTTGAAATGTTCCCTCATGGTGTGCAGAACTTCCCCAAAGGAAATATCCTCAGGAGGGGAGGCCGAAGGAATGGAATCTTCTGCATCCGAGTCCTCATAGGTCTGGAAGAGCTCTTCCTGGCTATCAGAGTGGACAGAGCCCTCAGAGTCTTCATCAGAAGGAGCAGGGTCAGAGGGTTTAACCCGGGGCCTTTTATCAGGAGGAGGCTGAGATGCTCTCTCAGGATGGGCCTGTGAACCTCTGATCATGGAAATTAAATCAGCAGCCATGGACATAATTTGTGTCTCTGGAGTCGGCTGAGGTAAGGATTTGGAAGCAATATGCTTTGTTTTGCTGGCTGCCTTAGCCCTAGTGTAGGCCTTAATAGACATGGCCATAGGAGGCCTGGCAGCTCCACGTGCAGGAGTGACCTTGTCTACAGCAATGGTCTCGGGCATTTCCTCGGTTTCGGTATCCGGAGGAAAGTCTATAACTGGCGGAGTAATATCTGGAATCGGAGTCGTCGGTAATGCGGTGGAGAGACCGTCTCAGAGGGAACAGGAGCACTCGCGCTAGGTTTTGGCGTGGAGTCGGTGGTAGACGCGGGCCGAGGATGTCGGTCCTGGTCTTTTCGCTTTTTGGGGGTTTGCGATGTCGGGAGATCCGACGGCATGGTGTAAGCAAATTTATCGCCGAAAAAATCAACTCCACCCGGCGCCTGAGAGTGCGCTTGTTGAAGCGAGCGCAGGCTACACAGGCCGAGACGTCGTGGTCTGGGCCCAGGCAAGGGAGGCAGTAAGAATGGAAATCCTTATGAGGTATTTGTTTACCACAAGAAAGACAATTGTTAACTTTTTCAGTAATTTCTGACATTGGCTGAGGCAAGAAAAGGTCCCCAACGGGGTACTTAGCTTTTTTTTGATGACTTCGGTATCGTAGAATACAGGAGCTGACCGACCGGCACTTGCGAACTGCTTCGGGCACCGCGCGGCAAGAAAGACTGGAGAAAATGGCGTCGGCTGATGCTTATGTACTCCAGCCGCTCTGACGTTTGAGAGAATGCGACATCAGCCGACGTCGGACCCAGACTTTGGAATCCGGCCGACCGAGGGCTGCCTGAGGCAGGACAACC
Source organism: Protopterus annectens (assembly GCF_019279795.1). Classification (NCBI taxonomy): domain Eukaryota; kingdom Metazoa; phylum Chordata; order Ceratodontiformes; family Protopteridae; genus Protopterus; species Protopterus annectens. The sequence continues at coordinate 1,177,406,869 of NC_056737.1, read as the reverse complement.
CACATGTTATGACTGCAGTTGCATTCTTGAAGGACATCACCTTTGACTACTAATGTTCATTTTCTTTCTTGGATGCAGCAGTTTCTGGTGACAATGGCATGGCTGCTGTATAACTCCACAATGTCCTTGCCCAATGCTAAATTTGTTGCTTTAAACTTGCCTCTCCCGATAGGGAATATCAAAGGGAGACAGATCGCCCGGTCAGGGGAGGAAGCATCGGAAACATTCAAGTGGACAACTGAACATTCCTTCAATCAAGCAGTTTTGGAGGACAGCAAAGTACAATTAGCATACAATTTATCAGATTTTTTTTTTTTTGACTGATGTTCAATTACAAGTCCTTGACAAAGGACTCTCTTATACCTACAGCTAGTAGTGCTTATAATGGTATAATGGTAGATCTGAAGTTGTTCTGTCATAATGGGATGTTGAATTGTTTTCCGATTCTGCTATGCAGCCTTCAGCATTGAGAAAAGCAAGTGTATTTTGTCCTGATTTTCACCCCTTTAATATAAGCAGTTTTTACGGGTGTGTAAGCATGATTTATGACAGTATTATAATGATCCAGTAAGTAAATGTAATAGGTTTTATAACCTTACATCTAGTGAATTTTCTGCTCTACAGGGGTTACAAGCTAATGAGGACATTACTATTTCCCTATCTGATAAAGGGGGAGCTATAGTGGTTCTCAGCCATAAAGATTATATAAAAAATATGACTTTAATGTTGTCAGATAGTAGTACTTACAGACTTACTAATCTTACGGAGATACAAAAGCTTACTGTGAGTTATTTGACTGTCTTCCAGGTATATTAGTAAGGAGTTATACGACTTCTGTATTGTTGAGAAACCTTTAATACCCCCTTATAAAGTGTTTGCCTAAAATGCATAAATCTTTATCTGGCCCACCCTACAGGCAAGGTTGGGCCACAGAACCCGTAAACATTTATATAGAAAAAAAACTCTACATCCTTTATTAATGAAGTCATCCACTATTTTAAAAGACTCACAGCATTTTCTTACCATGCTATATAAGTTATAGAAGGTGCCATTGTGTGCTACAGACATGTTAGTTACTATGGATGTGTGTTCGTTATTTACATGCATACCAAATGATGTATGCATCTAATATACGAGAGATTTCTTGCGAAGTCATAGTGATTTTGATAACGGACGCATACAGACTAACACTCAGACTTGTGAGAGATGCACTTGTATATCCAAATTGGAAGCCACGCACTCTCCAGCCAAGACCAGAATAACTGGTCAAGAGCAGAAGGTTAACACTTAGACCACACCACATGGAACACATAGCCCTCCAGAACACACACCAGCACTGCCTTCACATAAAAACACAAGCCACACAGCCGCCTTCATGGAGGCTCTCAATAAAAATCTACCCAAACAGCAGAGACCTCCAAGGCAGAAACGCACTCTACCACCACAACACTAATCACGAGACAACTCTCCTAAAAGTACAGTTTTGTACCTACCATAAATGTAGATGTCCGATAGATATGCAACTGCAGTCATAACATATGGGTTGTCCTGCCTCAGGCAGCCCTCGGTCGGCCGGATTCCAAAGTCTGGGTCCGACGTCAGCTGATGTCACATTTCTCTCCGACGTCAGAGCGGCTGGAGTATATAAGCATCAGCCGACGCCATTTTCTTCAGTGTTTCTTGCCCCAGATGCCAGGTGCCCTCCAAGGAAGGCTGTAATCAAATTGGAAGACAAAAACAGGATTCCAGACAAATAAGTAAGCAATAAACAGATACACCATAACAGATATCCCCAGCTAAGAGAAACAGGGATAGGAGTGGACCCAAGGCATAGAGGGGTATGGAGGGAGGAAAATCCGACTGCAGTTGCATATCTATCGGACATCTACATTTCTGGTAGGTACAAAACTGTACTATGTCCTTCAAGAATGCAACTGCAGTCATAACATATGGGTTGAATACCATAGCTTAGCTGGGGGAGGAGGAATGCTCTAGGAAAGAGATGGTGTGGCAATCAAACCCTGCAGGACTGCCGAAGCAAAGCCTGCTCTGGATCTGGAGTATAAAGGGAGATTGTAGTGTTTGGAGAATGTATGCACGGAGCTCCATGTAGCAGCTTCTAGAATGTCTTTTGTAGGCACCCCTCTTAAGAATGCTGTAGAGGTGGCTGTAGCTCTGGTGGAGTGTGGTCTGACATTGGCTGGAACATTCTTCCCATGGAAGGAATAATTAAATCTGATGCAATGTCCAATCCATTTTGAAATAGTCTGTTTGGAAATTGCTTTTCCTTGTACTCCAGGGGCGTAAGCTACAAAAAACTGATCAGACTTCCTACTGGTCTTGGTTCTGTCCAGGTAGTAGCGAAGTTGTCGGTGAATGTCCAAGGTATGCAACAGTCTTTCCCCTTTGCTCTCAGGATTGGGGAAGAAAGTGGGCAGGTGAATAGCTTGATTTAAAGAAACCCTAGATACCACCTTTGGCATAAAATTAGGGTTGGTTCTTAAGGAGACCCTGTCTCTGTGAAAGATTATGAACGGTGGTATTGCCATTAGGGCCTGTAGTTCCGAAACCCTTCTTGCTGAGGTAATTGCCAACAGGAAAGCTGTCTTCCATGAGAGAAATTGTAAGTCCACTGAAGCTGCTGGCTCAAAGGGAGGTAGAGTCAGTTTTTCTAGGACAAAGTTGAGGTCCCAAGCTGGCACTGGAGCCTTTCTTGGTGGCTTAATGTTCTTGATTCCCCTGAGGAATTGCCTTAACAAAGGATGTGAAAACACAGGTGGATCAGTGTTATATCTAGCTGAAATAGCTGAAGCATGTATCTTTATGGAAGAATATGAGAGTCCATTCTGTAGCATATCTGCCAAATATTCCAGGATGAGTGGGATGTTCAATAAGGATGCATCATGTCCCTTGCTGGTATTCCAAATGCTGAATCTCTTCCATTTTGCTAAGTAAACCTTTCTGGTGGATGGTCTTTGAGCTTCTGTTAATATCCGCTGAACTTCCTTGGAGAGATAGATTGAGGTTATTCATGGGATCTCCCAGGCTGTTAGCTGCAGTGTCTGAAGGTTTGGATGCACTGTTTTGAAGTTGTGTTGAGTCAAAAGTAGGGGCCATTGGGGAAGGGCCCACTTTTTGTTGTGACATATGCTCCGTAGTAGTGGATACCAGTGTTGTCTTGGCCAGTCTGGAGCTATTAGGATCCCCTTGGGCCTCTCTGCTTTGATCTTTAGTAATACTGTGGTCATCAGTGGCAGAGGTGGGAATGCATAGATTTTTAGGAAGTTCCAGTTGAATGAAAGAGCATCTATTTTCCAAGCTTGTGGATATGTCCTTGAACAGAATTTTTGTAGATGATGGTTGAGGTGGGAGGCAAATAGGTCTACTTCTGGCCTGCCCCATGTCGAGGTGAGTTGTGTGAAGATTTTCGGATGTAACCTACACTCGTGTGGATCTATGAAATTCCTGCTTAGGCTGTCTGCCAGCACATTGTCTTTGCCTGGAACAAACTGGGATTGCAACTGTATGTTTAGGCTCAGTGATTTTTCCCAAAGATTCATTGCCAGTCTGCAAAGGGGGTAAGAATGGGTGCCCCCTTGCTTGTTTATGTACCACATCACAGTGGCGTTGTCTGTCCATATCAGTAGATGGCCTTGCTGAAGTTGTCGAAAGGCCTCGGTGGCATGCATTACTGCCAGCATTTCCTTTTGGTTTATATGCAGATGTGTTTCCTTTGGAGACCATTGTCCTTGTATACATCTGCCATCCATGTGCGCCCCCCATCCAAGGTCTGAGGCGTCTGTGGTCATGGTCTGTGTTATCTGAGGTTTTTTGAATGACATACCTGTGTTTGCCTGGCTTACCGAGGCCCACCATAGGAATTCCTTTTGTAGGCATGTAATGAGCGGTATGGTTGTCTCTAGGTTGTTGCTGTGCTGAGACCATAGGCTTTTTAGGTACCATTGAAGCTTTCTCATGTGTAGTCTTGCTAATGGAACCAGGAGAATGCAGGATGCCATGTAACCCAGGGCCTGTAGGAATCTCCTTGCAGTCATCTGGGTGAGTTTTGCCAAACCTTTGAAATAATGAGATGTTATGTGATCCTATCTCGCCTACATTCTGACTGATGGGTTCGGAGCCGATCCCTCGGCTCCGACTCGGCACGCTTATGCCAAAGAGCGAAGTCTCTTATTGGCTGAGCTTACTATATCCCAGGATGCACCACTACCAGTCCCCCAGATCTCGTTTGCCGCTAACTTGCGAAGACGTGGTCTCGAGCTGGCTGAGCTGAGTAGTATTTTACTAACTTTTTTCTGTCAGAAATTTGCTGTTCCTATCATAAAAAGCTGTTTTAACGGCTACTCTTTCCTTTTGTGTGTGATTGGAGTTTTTTGTGAGAAACTTTGTAGTGTGATTGGGCGTTGGTTCTGATTTCAGGCCTCCTTCATCTTAGGGCCTTCCCGGTCAGTCAACCCCTCTCAAACCTTAGGGGTTTTCAAAATACCCTTGAGTTAATTGTTACGGATTGTTTACCTAATCGGCAGCTGTAAACTGATTTTTGGTAGTGTCAGTTAAATCAGAAAGTCAAGTGGATAGTGTTGTTTTTTCTGTCAGGGAATTACCGCATTATTGTTACAATGTCTCAGAATCCTAGGCCTTGGCTTTAAAAATGCACCAAATGTAATTTTAAGATGTCAATCACAGATGATCACTCTCTCTGTGTTTATTGTTTGGGTGCAAAACATTTACAAGAGTCATGCAGTGTGTGTCACGCTTTTTCCTCGAGGGTCCTCCAGGAGAGGAAAAATAAACTCATTCTTAAAGGCTTAATAAAACCCTCCTTTGAAGAAGCTTTGGCATCCTCTCCTTCTCCAGCTAAAGAAAGCGTCGGCTCCGACCAGTCCGTCGGATCCGACCGCCAAAAGACATAGGCAGGCTTCTCCTTGGCTCCAAGGACTTGGGCCGAGGCGGAAGCAGTCTGCCTCGATGCCACCAGTCTCGACTCCTCTGGCTTGGGCCGATGGCTGGGGCATCGAGCGGCGAGTCACCGTCGGCTCCACTGGTCTCGGAGCCGACAAAGGTTCCGCTCAGACACTCCTCCTCGGCGCGAAGTCCTCCTCGGCACCGATGGAAACTAGTGTGGGTATTCCTTGGCCGATAGTCATCGGGTCGCCGGAGCGGTCCCCTAGCCCTTTGGGGCCGTTGGAAGGCCATCTCGAACCCGTTCAGTATCCTCGGTCATCGAGGATGTCGGATTCGGATATAGACAGGGTGCTCCAAAGACTGTTCCAGTCCCCAGTCTTTCAAAAATTTGTTTGGCTCTGACCCAGTTGGCTTGAGCCGATGGCCCACCCATGTCATTGCTATTCCTCCTCCGACCGCTTTGGCTCCGTCGGAGCAGGTGCTGTTGGAGCGTGGAGATCTTAGGGTCGGCTCCGACCCTTACTCCAACCCGGCCTTGGTCCAAGTTTGGTACACGGACTTCTTCGGCTGGACCTGGGGTGATGTTTGGGACCTATGCTATCGGTTCCGAGCCTCCCTCTCGGTGCCGGCTGCGGGACTTCCGTCTGCTATCATGGCTCGGGACGGACACTCCCAGGATTCTGGGGTCCGGCTTTCAGAGCTATGAGGAGTGCCTTGGCCAAGTCTTCTTGACCATCTCCCGGCTTTACCAGCACCTTCCCTGGCCATGGGGACTGGGTCTTGGGCAGTTCCCTGTCCGTGGCAGCGGAGCCCCTGGGCCTGAGGTTACCCCATTGGGGTTCCCCTCCTCCTGGGGGTTCTTGGGGGTTGTCTTCAGAGGAACCCCCAGGGAAGGGATCGTGCAAGGGGAAGCAGGTGCACTCCCGAGTCTATTACATCTGACACTGATCTTGATGATGCGGAGGGGTCCCAGTCGTCCTCGGAAGATGTCTCATTTGCAGACATCTTAGAGATCCTCAAACAACGAGGCGGCTGGATATCCAAACCCCCCTCTGCTGATGAGTCAGTGCTCCTCAAGGCCTTTGGGGCTCAGCCCTCCGCCTCCTGGGTGTCTCCGCCCTTCGACGAGCTCCTGGATTTAGTTTGTCGGGCGTGGGAACATCCAGATACCGTGGAACCAGTCCCTTCTCGTCCTAACAAATTTTTGTCTGCCCCACCGAGAAGGAGTTCCTGACTAAAGGCGTGGCTGTAGATGCCATGGTGGTGGCATCTGCTACACAACAGGGCGTGGCAGAGGCTTCAGCGTCCGTCCATCCTCCTAATAAGGAGTCTAGGAGCATGGACGTGCAGGAAGCGTACCCTGACTTCAGCGGCCTTTACTTTAAGGTCCCTGAATTATTTGGCACATTTTACCAGACTTCAGAGGGATCTGGTCAAGGAGCTGTCAGATTCCCTCTCGGGTAACCTACCTGTGCAGCTAGCCCAGTCGGTTAGCTCTCAGTTGGCTATCCTCGTCAATTTCTAACTCGTCCATGAGGCTCATTTCATATGCGGCGAAGGCGGGTAAGCGGCAGGCACAGGCTTGGCTCTCACGGAGACAAGCCTGGCTCCGTTGTGTCAGTTCGGAGGCCTTCAAGTCTTCCTTCGCCGGCGCTCCTTTGATGGGTCCTCTTTGTTTGGACCTAAGGTTAAAGACACCCTTACCGCTGTGAGCAAGAGGGAAAAACTTTATCTGCCGTAGGTGCCCGTTATTCCACTCCCTTTCGGCCTTATCCCAAGGCTAAAGGAGGAGGAAGATGTGGTTCCGTAAATCACGTCGTTTTTCCTCAACAGCAGGAAGATTCCCCTTCCAGAGGCAGAGGACGGGAAATTTTTCTGGGAGACACCGTCCCAGAGGCGGCAGAGGGCCCGCAATTCTGGAGACCGCGAGTCCTTTCGTGGCTCTTCAGCCTCCCACACCTCATGAGGATTGCCCGGCTGTGCTGCTCCGGAGCCAGTCGGGTGCCGTTTGCCAAGCACCTAAAAGCCTGGGAATCAATCACTCAGGACAGATGGGTGCTTGGATCATTGCGGAGGTTACACCATCCCATTCACATGCTCACCCCACCGTCCAAAAATCCCGGACCCACCACCCAGTCAAAGGAAATTGCAGCCGCAGGAGCTTTAAAGCTGCTAGAAAAGGAGTCATCCAACCGGTCCCCACAGACCAGATCGGATCCGGAAATTACTCGAGGTTCTTTTAGTGCCAAAAGACAGGGGACCTGAGACCAATATTGGATCTCAGCAGACTAAACCAATCCGTCATGAAATCCAAATTCCGAATGGTCACGTTACAATCCATTCTCCCATTGTTGGAGAAGGATGTTTGGATGTGCTCCATAGACCTCAAGGTCGCCTATTATCACATACCGATACATCAGGCGTCCAGGAGGTATCTGCGCTTCAGCCTGGGAGACAGTCATTTCCAATTTTGTGCACTGCCCTTTGGTCTCACCACAGCCCCCAGCGTGTTCACCAAGTGTTTGGCAGTAGTGACTGCTCACCTGAGGAGTCTTGGATTCCAAGTATTTCCCTATCTGGACGACTGGCTCCTGACTGCCACCACCAGGCATCTACTAATGGACAACCTCAAAGCCACCATCTCCCTGGGTGCTACCCTGGGAATTACATTCAATTGGTCAAAGTCTGTCTTGCTGCCCTCTCAGCGCATAAGGTTCATAGGAGCAGAGATAGACTCAAAATTGATGCGCGTTTTTCTTCCTACGGAAAGGATCCAAACTTTACAAGGCCAAGTTCAAGCCCTGATTTCAAGATCCAAAGCCCCAGCCAGGATGGTCCTACAAGTTTTAGGTTCGATGTCTGCCACAGTTCTTCTAGTTCCTCTGGCAAGATTGCACATGAGGATTCTTCAGTGGCTATTGTCAACTCAATGGTCCTTTCAGGACCTTCCCCTCAATCATCCCATTATGATTACAGAAACATGCAAACGGGACCTTCGTTGGTGGCTTCAGACATCCAATCTAAATCAAGGAAGCCCTTTTGTTATTCCCTCTCCAGTGGTTACCCTGACGACAGATGCCTCCCAGATAGGGTGGGGGCATTGTCTCGGCAGGTTAGTTCAGGGCTCCTGGCTTCCAGACGAAGCTCTTCTCCACATCAATGTATTGGAGATGAGGGCTGTACTTCTGTCCCTACAGGCCTTACACAAGTTTCTCCCTCAGGGCATAATCGCCATCCACACAGACAACATGTCGGTGGTCTGGTATCTAAACAAACAAGGAGGGACCAGATCTTACCCCTTTGCAGAGAGGCCATGAGGGTGTGGGAATGGGCTGTAGCTACCAGCCGTTTCTTGGTAGCGACCCACATTCGGAAATCAAATATATTGGCAGACAGATTGAGCAGAACAATTCTCTCTCCTCACGAGTGGTCCCTAAGCGAAACAGTAGCAGCTCAGGTTTTCAGGAGATGGGGGCGCCGTGCTGCGACCTATTTGCAACACCACTAAACACGAAGTGCAAAGGTTCTTCTCCTTGACTCCACATCAGGGAAGCAGCTATGGATGCTCTAGCACAACCTTGGCCAACAGGGCTACTTTATGCCTTTCCTCCGATTCCACTTCTCTCCAAAGTCATTCAAAAAGCTTCTCAATTGGGGTCCACAATGATACTGATTACTCCATACTGGCCTCGTCAGGTATGGTTTCCCTACCTGAAGAAACATGCGGTGGACGATCCTTGGACTTTAGATCTAACTCCGGATCTGCTAATTCATCAGTCGGGACAGCATCAGTCCCTACACTCCTTGAAGTTGACAGCTTGGCTCCTCCACTTCCGACTTTAGTCAGAAGTCACACATTAGTCCCGGAAGTTATTCACATTTTATCTTCAGCCCACAAACCCACCACTAAGAAATTGTACCTCAGTAAGTGGAAGAGGTTTGCTATCTGGAAGCTCAACTCAGGGCTTAGACCCTATCACTGCTCAATCCCGGAAGTTTTGAAATTCTTAACATCCCTGTTTAATCAAGGATCTTCTGTCTCTACTATTAAAGTCCAACTGGCGGCTATCTCTAAATTCCACGAATCCATGGATCCTCCATTGATGAGCAGCAGACTATGCAAAACTTTCATTAAAGGTGCGGGCCTGTTAAGACCCCCAGTTTTTCATCCTCGCCTCCGTGGGATCTTGATTTGGTGCCGTGCATTAACATCTTCCCCTTTCGAACCGGCTGCTACATGTGAGTTAAAATATCTGTCTTGGAAAACTGCCTTCTTAGTTGCAATTACTTCTGCAAGAAGAGTTTCAGAGCTTCAAGCCCTGTCTATTAAACCACCGTACTTGATTTTCCACAAGGATAGAGTATCACTTAGGCCTAATCCATCCTTTGTCCCAAAGGTCTGTTCTAATCTGTCTCCAACAATCTCTAGAGCTACCAGTTTTCTTCCCAAAATTCTCCAATGAAGCAGAATACACTCTCCATAAATTGGATGTTCACAGGCAATTGCGCTTCTATTTAGACAGGACTCAGCAATTTCGTAAGTCAGACCAGTTGTTTGTGTCCTTCTCAGACAATAAATTGGGTAAAACCATCACAAAGCTACTATCTCCAAATGGATTAGAGATTGTATAACTCAGGCTTATTCTTCTTCGAATAAGCAACTTACAACATCTATCAAAGCTCACTCTACCAGAGCTATGGCGACTTCTATAGCTTTTCATTCCAAACTCGCTATATCGGAGATTTGTGCTGCGGCTACTTGGTCCAATCCGCACACTTTCATTTCCCACTATAAATTGGATGTGGCATCTAAAGGGCGAGCATCATTTGGTTCCACGGTACTCAGGAGTGTTTTCCAGTGAGCCACCCAGGATTCAGGTGCTAGGGACGCTGTCCCATCAGTCAGAATGTAGGCGAGATAGGATCACATAACATCTTTTAGTTATGTACTCACCATAACTTCAGATGTTTGGGATCCATCTACTTCATTCCTAACTCACCCTCCTTCCCCCTGCCTTGGAGATCAGAAGAGATTGAATGGTTTGAGTTCTACTGTTTTTATCTTGTTTCATCTGACGATGTTATATAATCAGAGCGTGCATGTGTGCATGTATGCGGACAAACTAGATCTGGGGGACTGGTAGTGGTGCATCCTGGGATATAGTAAGCTCAGCCAATAAGAGACTTCGCTCTTTGGCATAAGCGTGCCGAGTCGGAGCCGAGGGATCGGCTCCGAACCCATCAGTCAGAATGTAGGCGAGATGGATCCCAAACATCTGAAGTTATGGTGAGTACATAACTAAAAGTTAACTTCTCTTGCTTGTCTTCTGTCAGGTAAGCCATTTGAGAGGCTGTGTCTAGATTGGCTCCCAAAAAGGTTATTTGCTGGGATGGCTGAAGTCTTGACTTTTGGAAGTTGACTGTGTATCCCAGAGCCTGTAGCAATTGTATGACATAGTTCAAGTTTTTTGTCAAAATCAATTTGTCGTCCGCTTGTATGAGGCAGTCGTCCAGGTACGGGTAAATTTGGATCCCCTGGAGCCTGCAATGAGCAATTACTGAAGCCAGGCATTTTGTGAATACTCTGGGCGCAGTAGATAAGCCAAATGGCAATGCTGAGAATTGATAATGCTCTGGCCCTGCAAGAAATCTGAGGTATCTTCTGCAGCTGTCTCTGATAGGGACATGCAGGTATGCCTCCTTGAGGTCCAGAGTAATCAGCCAAGACCCCTTGCCCAGCGTGGGAAGGAGTTGCTGTAGAGTCAGCATTTTGAACTTTGGTACTATGAGAAAAGTGTTTAATACGGACAAATCCAGTATTGGTCTCCATTGAGTTTCTTTTCTTGGAACAAGGAACAGTCTTGAGTAAAACCCCTGGCCTTGTTCTTGTTGTGGAACTCTTTCTATTGCTTTGATCTGAGCAAGCAGAGAAATTTGCTTGATAGCCTCTGCCCTCTGGTTTTGTGGTAGGTTTGGCATGCCTTGTTTTCTTGGTAAGGTATGAAAGTAGAACCTGTAACCTTGGTCTATAATGTCCAAAATCCATTTGTCCTTTGTCAATCTGTGCCAATTGTCTGAAAATAGAGATAATTTTCCGCCCAAGGGAACTTCTATTTGCTCCTTGGTCAGCGGAAGTAGAGGAAAGTCATTGAGATTGTCCGTGTGAGGCAGGGGAGACCCCTGTGTCACTTCTTTGGTTTGCTGGTTGCCATTGTCGTCCCCTGTAAGAACCTCTGTATTGTCCTCTTCCTCGGCCACGCTTGTTTTTACCCCTTAGAAATCTTTCAGGATTAGGAAAGGAGCAGTTTTTAGAAGGCCAATTCCTGCTGAATCTGGGTGGCTGAACCTGGAGGAAATCTTTGACCGTCTGAACTGATTTTGCTTTTTTCCTCGATGGACTTTAACACATCTTTAGCATTAGCACCAAAAAGCTTGTTCTTTTCCAAGGGTGCATCAAGAAGTTTTGCCTTAACATGATCTGGTAGAGGTTGTTCTTTTAATCATGCATGTCTACGAATGACCGCCCCTGTCATAGCTGCCCTACATTAAGCTTCCAATGCATCATATCCACACTGCAGAAAGTGATTGCTGACTTGCTGAGAATTATGTACAGCTTCCTGTAAAGACTTCCTGTCTAAAGGTTCAGGAGAGGCCAATGTTTTCTGTAAATCATCTAACAGGTAATCCTGATATTGAAACATATGAAAGAGGCAATTCAGAGCTCTCATAGATAAAGTAGTGGAGGTGTAGACCTTTTCCCCATCTCTCTAATGACCTAGCTTCCCTGTTGGAAGGCAAAGGATTTTTGGAGGTGGATGCTGAAACCCCTTTAGGTCCCTGAGAAATAGTTTCTAAATCAACAGCATGGGCCCTAAAGAAATGAGAATGTGTTTCTGGGACCCTATAATATCTGTCTGGCTTGGCTGGAGCAGGAGGAAGAGTATCCGGGGTAACACTGGAGTCAGAGTATAGGTCATCCAAAACATCAAGCACAGGAGGTATAGCCAGGGGCCTGTGTTGGGGCTTTTAAGGAAGGTTGAAGGCTTTCTGGAATCAGAATATTCCTGGCCTTGCCACTTAAAATGTTCCCTCATGGTATGCAGAACTTCCCCAAAAGAAATATCCTCAGGAGGGGAGGCCAAGGGGATGGAATCCTCTGCATCAGAGTCCTCATAGGTCTGGAAGAGCTCTTCCTGGCCATCGGAGTGAACAGAGTCCTCAGAATATTCATCTGAAGGGATAGGGTCAGAGGGTTCAATCCGGGGCCTCTTATCAGAAGGAGGCTGGGATCCTCTCTCAGGATGGGCCTGTGACCCTCTAATCATGGAAATTAAGTCTGCGGCCATAGTCATGATTTGTGTTTCAGGAGTGGGCTGAGGTAAGGCTTTAGCAGTAAGGTGCTTGGTCTTGCTGACTGCCTTAGCACGTGTGTAGGCCTTAATAGACATGGCCATAGGAGGCCTTAATAGACATGGCCATAGGAGGCCTAGCAGCTCCACGTGCAGGAGTGACCTTATCTACAGCAATGGTCTCGGGCATTTCCTCGGTTTCAGTATCCAGAGGAAAATCTATAACTGGCGTCGGTGTGGCCTCCGGTATTGGAGGTATCGGTAATGCGGTGTCTTCGGTTCGGAGCGGTGACATAACCATCTCAGGGGGAACCGGAGCACTCGCGGTAGGTTTTGGCGTGGAGTCGGTGGAAGACGCGGGCTGAGGATGTCGGTCCCGGTCCTTTCGTTTCTTAGGAGTCTGCGATGTCGGAAGTTCCGACGGCATTGTATAAGCAAAATTATCACCGAAAAAGTCTTCAGCGAACTCCGCCCGGTGCCTGAGAGTGCGCTTATTGAAGCGAGCACAGGCGACACAGGCCGAGACGTCGTGGTCTGGGCCAAGGCAAGGAAGACAGTAAGAGTGGAAATCCTTATGTGGTATTTGTTTACCACAAGACAGACAATTGTTAACTTTTTCAGTAATTTCTGACATCGGCTGAGGCAAGAAAAGGTCCCCAACGGGGTACTTAGCTTTTTTGAAGACTTCGGATTCGAAGAATACAGGAGCTGACCGACCGGCACTTGCACTGCTTCTGCTTCGGGCACCGCGCGGAAAGAAAGACTGAAGAAAATGGCGACTTTGGAATCCGGCTGACCGAGGGCTGCCTGAGGCAGGACAACCCATATGTTATGACTGCAGTTGCATTCTTGAAGGACATCAGCATGCAACTCAACCAAAGCCCCTAAGGCAAAACAGCATGCCCAATACACTAGTCATAGGTAATTAATAGTGAGGCACACTGATGTCCCACTCACTAGTTTGAATAAAGAGAAAGTAACAGTCAAATGCCTGTCAAGTGCCTGGATCCACCACATAATGCACATACTCATGTCCATCAACGGGTACAAATATGACTGTCATTGTACATGTGGGTGTGAATGACCAGAGACATACCTCCCTGGACTACATGGAGCTCTCAGATTATGTAGCCCAGGTGGGTATGACCAAAGCCCTGAGCAGCCTCCTACCATCACCCAGAATAATACCACAGTACAAGCAGAAAATGATTGATTTCAACAATTGGCCAAGTTTCTGGTGTCATTCTAAGGGGATCCAGTATCTGCATGGGATGACGCATGACAGACCTCGATGCTTTGCCAGAGATGGCCTGGATCTGTCAACCATGGGCTTCCAGATACTGGCCAAGGCTCTTGCCACCCCCCCCTCTAGTGCTGTTTTAGGCGGTGTTCCAAAGAACAAATTACCACTAACAGCTACAGACAAATGCAATCTGAAGGTCATGCTGCTCAGTGCTAGAAATCTAAATCTTACAATGCAGTCACTCGACACACTCCTTAAAATGGAGAACATCTACATTTGTGCTGTAACAGAAACCTGGTTCAAGGCAGCATAAAGCATCCCTGCACTACCAGACTATAACTCATTCCACACCTTTCGGCCCCAGAACTTGGACCGAAGCTCTAAAGGTGGTGGTGTTTCCATATTCATAAAGGATGTGCACATCTTCGGACTGGTAGCACAACATAACGCATCAGAGATACTTCAGGTGCAGTTAACATTGGGTAAGACAGCGATTCAGGTTGTAGCCTGCTACAGGTCCCCACCCATCTCCCAAGACTCACTCTCCACATTCTTAAGCACCCTGGAGAATATTAAGTTCCAACCTAACACTCTTACTGGGTGACCAACTACCCCTCCATTAAATAGGAAAATTATTCATGTACCAATACACTTGCCCAATGTTTCCTGGAATTCATTAATTCCAATGACCTGGACCAACTCATTCTTACCTCCCACTAGAGGTAGCAAAATCCTTGACCTGATCATTACTAACATGGGTAACAGTTGCTCTACACAAATAGTCAACTCCTCCCTGGTTAGATCCAACCACAAACTAATCACCTTGGAAATCCACATCCCCCCACCCCCGCAAAGGTAACCACCATGAAAAACTTCTCCAAAGCTAACTTTGGGCTCCTAAAAACAGAGGTGGCTAACTTCATGGCACCCATGCAAATGGAGAATAGTTGCATGACCGCCGAATCATACACCACTGCACTGTATGAACACAAATGCATGGATCTCGCCTTATGCAATACAACCAAGATGCTCTCTTCCAAAAAAGATGCCAATCTGTTGGTCCTCTGCCATAAACAAATTCTACAAGAGAAGGAGGAAAATGATGCGAAATAACGTGAAGTCCCAAGACTGGAAAAACTCCCTTATCAGCCTCAACAAAAAGTTGAGATCTCTCATCAAATCCTCTAAAGCTAGCTATGAAAACAGAATTGCAGCAGATAGTAAAGACAACCACAAGGCCTTCTATAGTTATGTAAAGAATTTCCACGGCAATATCCAGATTTGCTCTGAGCTACTGCACAATGGCATCTCCTATACAGAGCCAACAGATATTGCCAATATACTGGCAGACAGATTCAGTGCCAACTTTACCCTTCTCTCCCCCAAAGGACCAATCACAATACCAGTAGATTGCCAGACACCCAGTATTCCTGCTGCACAGGTTAAAACAGCACTGCCCAAGGCCAAGAATACATCTTCTGTGGGAGCTGACAACATCCCTGGCTGTATTCTACATGAACTACAGAGAGAACTGGCACCTCACCTGTGTGCCCTGTTCAATCACAGCCTCACCTCAGGCTTTGTCCCTACCGAATGGCACACTGCTACAGTCATCCCTCTCCACAAAGGAGGCGTGACTACAGACCCTGGGAACTATCGGCCCATTAGCCTGATGAATCTGATATGCAGAGCTATGGAATGCATTATCATGGACCTAATAAACAAGGATATAGGGAATCTCCAAACTCTGGATCCCACACAGTTTGGTTTTGTGAGGGGTAGATCATGCCTGGTCAACTTCTTTGGGTCAGTCACCAGAGCTGTAGATGAAGGCAAGGTGGTTCAAACAGACTACCTTGATCTGACCAAGGCCTTTGATACCATTTACCACTCAGGAGTCATAGAAAACACTCACTAAGCTAGGCATCAACCCCTATATCACTAGGTGGGTACCACACTGGCTCCAAAGTGTGAAAGCAGCTGACTCAAGTCAAACTGCCGACCAGTCAAGAGTAGAATCCCACAGGTCCTGGGTCCTCTCCTGTTTAGTATCTACTTCTCTGAAGTCCAGGCCAACACAAAGGGACTCTGGCAGAGAAAGTTCAGACTATTGCAAGTTGGGATCTTTTATTAACTCCCCAAGTGATGTTGACATCCTACAGAAAGGCCTCATGGAGATCAACGACTGGTGTCAGAACCATGGCCTTAAGCTCAATGCCAAGAAATGTGTCATCCCCACTGGGAAAAACCTGGTTCCCATGAATTACCACATCAATGGTAGCCCACTGAACACAGAAGGCATTATAAGAAATCTGGGAACACAGGTTGACAGCAACCTCACTTCTGACCACCACATTGCCACTGTGGTCAGAAAGTCCTTTTATGTGGCACATCTCATTACTAAGGGTTTTGCATCCAGGAAGAAGAGAATTAATTGTCTCCCTCTACTCTTCCCTCATTAGGCCAGTCATAGAGTACAATGCCCCATTTGGCATGTACCTCAGACAAGAGATCAAGAGGCCTTAAAACACTTCTATATGGACAGACTAAAAAAAAAACTTCCAACTATTCTGTCTCGTATCGCCTACTTGGAGGCCATCTTTGCTTGACTTAAAGCCATGTCTGACACAGCACTTTTAGAAATGCCACATCTAAAGAAATCCCAATCCCTCTGCACCACATGCTCCAGACACCTCAACTTCATTACCACAATCAAAACAAGCTGGAGGAACAGGTTCATAACCCAGAGACTGCCCATGCTATAGAATAGACTTCCCATACATGTCAAACATAGTACCTCACTGGCCGTCTTCAAGACAGACCTTAATGAGTGGAAGGGAAATAGAAAATTTACCCCAGGGATAACTCCAGTGGCTCTACTCAACAGAGGCACTAGGAACTAAGGTCAGGTGGCATGATGCCAGGGTAATCCTATGGGCTAGGCTTGTAAAAGCTCCAGGGCCATCAGCCTAGTACACACCTATGAACCCATGTAAGTTGATGGAATTGGTGCTTACCAATAATGTATTTGTGTTTGAAGGGAAATTTTACACTCAACAATATGGAGTGGCCATAGGCACACCATGTGCCAACTCCTATGCCAATATTGTAATGACACAATGGTTAGACTTTGTTGAATAATGTTACTTGTAGCAGAAATTTGTTACATTATAGTCTTTTTGTGGATATGTTTTTTTTTTTTTTTTTTTTTTTTTTTTATCATCTGGAGAGGTTCTACAGAACTATTTGAGCAGTTTTTTTTTTTTTTTTAAATGAGAGTACCTCTTTCTTGACGTTTACTACAGGTACATCGCTTTATGAGATTGATGTTTTAGATATCAAGCTAACAAGAAACGGGCTTGTTCTGCACACTCAGGTGTATAGGAAAGAATGTAGAAGAACCACCTTTTATCACATTCTAGTATGCTTCCCACATATGTATTTAAAAATATTTTGAAAGGACAGGCTTTACATGCTTCTAGACTTACCACCAAAGACAGTACAATGTTCCAGCAAGCAGCCTTGGTAAAGAAAAAGTTTAGGGATAGGGGATATACTGAGGCCGAATGTGATGAACATTTACAAATGGCCCATAGAGAAAGGGAAGGTAGAGGTAAACCTTATTTTTCAGCAAGGAATATGCCACTGGTTAACAGGATGGATGGTTATTGCAAATAAGAATGGATTATGTCTACCTTATACCTCTGACAATAAGAAAGTTGGCATGTCCTAACAGCATATAGTGGGAAAGAACAAGTTGTGGGGACATATCCAAAAGTTACTTATAAAAACTTGAAATCATTAAAACATAGGCTTTGCCACAGAACTGGCATGGCAACCAGCAAAACTATTTAAGAGACAAGGAACATTTGGTTGTAGACATTGCCATTTTTGCAAGTATATTGCCAATAAGAAAGTTTTTATACATCCTGATACAAAGAATACACCAAAGTACCCACAAACTAACACATAGACGTAGTCCCCTAAATACGGAAGACGTAATAAGGGATGTGGGGACCCAAGCAGATAGTAATCTCTCCTTCGATAATCACACTGCCAAAGTGGTTAGAAAATCCTTCTATGTGGCCCACCTCATCACAAAAGGATTAGCATCCAGATCAAGAGAGGTCATTGTGCCCGTCTACTCATTACTCATCAGACCCATCACAGAGTACAATGCCCCATTTGGGATGTACCTTACAAGGCACCTGCAACAGCTGGAAAGACCACAGAAGTACCTCACCAAGAGGATCAATGGCCTCAAACAGATGCCCTATGCAGCTCGACTAAAGAAACTCTAGCTGTACTCGGTTGCATACCACCTATTCAGAGGCGATCTCTGCCTCACATACAAGGCCATGTACAACCCAGAATTGATAGACATGCTCCACCTAAAGAAAACCATATCCCCTCGAGCCACACGCTCTAGGGATCTAAACCTCACCATAACAATAAATAGGACGTGCTGGAGGGATAGATTCCTGTCCCAGAGACTTCCCGTGCTTTGGAACAAGATTCCAGTCAACATTAGGCAGAGCTGCTCGCTAACACTCAAGAGAAACCTTGACGAGTGGATGGCAAACAAAGTTTACCCCGGGGATCACTTCAGTGGCTCTGCTGAACAGAGGCACAGGGAACTAATCTTAGGGGGTGGCGAAAGCAAACACATTCTGGCTAGGCTTATAAATGCCTTCGGGCAGATAGCCTAGTACCTACCTATGAACCTATATTTTTTTGGCATTATGCTGATTGGACTAAATATATAATACTAGCAGTTGAACAATGTGTTCTATGTTCAACTGCTAATATAAATTTAACCCAATGTGTTCTATGTTTTAAGTTCTATGTTGGCATGACTACTAGACCATTGGAGACACCAGAAGTGCTGTTGCTAAATATATTGTTGAAGAGTGCACCATGCATAGATTTGCATTTTATCAGAGATCTTGCCAAGCACTGTAAGGTTGGGGAATAGGAATACACTTGAAAAGACTAAGCAAAAATGGATTGTTTTGCTACAAGACAATGGTATGGATTTAAATGAAGCTTTGTCATTCAAACCCCTTTTAAGGGACAGAAGGCTTAGTTACATTTGCTAAACTTGTCCCCCTCCTCCTTTTCAATACACTGTCTTGGCTGTTGGATATAAATCTTTTTATAGTAGTTATAGGTGTGTCTGCTTATATATATATATATATATATATATATATACATACACACACATACTCATACATTTATATATTTTCTGTTTTTACTGTTATATACACTTTTTTTTACGTTCGCAGTATGTAGCTATAATGTTTAGTTTTGTTTATAAAAAGAGGTTATGTCTTACCATAACGTTCCACCTGTATTATTGATCCTCGTTCAGTCATTACACCTGGGTTATCAGTTCCGACCTCAGAACCGAGCCGGCCATCTTCCACGCTTGCGACAGCCACAAACTCTCAAGCTAAACTCTTACTCACAATTCCCCCCTCCCTGTTACCTCAGATTGAGTTTGCAAGTCAAAGAAAGTAGAGGCTACCTCTGGTCAAAGGACCTAACTGAACTGGATAATGAGATCCACTATAAGCCTCAGGAGGGAGGGTCGTAATGATTGAACGAGGATCAACAATACAGATGGAACGTTATGGTAAGACATAACTTCTTTATTTGATATTGTTAATCCTCGTTCATTCCTTACGCCTGGGACAGTGTCCCCAGCTACCTTTATTCCTGGAAGGCTCTCATGGAAGGACATTCCTGAGCACCACTGAACCAAAGGACGCTCTTCCTCTGGAGAATTTGTAATGGCTGATGAAGGTATGAGGTCTAGCCCAAGTTGCAGCTCCACAAATGTCAGGTAAAGAAGCTCTAGCATGGAAGGCAGCAGAAGTTGCTACCAACCTAGTGGAATGAGCTCTAACGGTTGTAGTCAGAGGGATATTGTGAGTTTTGTGAATAAATGTTGCACAGTCTTTTAACCATTTAGCCAATGTGACCTTAGAAAGAGCACATCCAAGTCTAGGCCCAGAATAGGCCAGGAATAGCTGATCTGATTTGCGAGAAGCCTTAGTTCTGTCCAGATAGAAACAAATTTGCCTGTGAATGTCAAGGGTATGTAGACAATACTCTCCTCTGTTAGAATGATTGGGAAAGAAAACTGGCAATTCAATGGCTTGGTTTATAGACATTTCAGAGATCACTTTTGGCAGGAAGGAAGGATTAGTTCTCAATGACACTATCTTTATGAAAGATCAAGTAAGGCCGTTTGATGCATAGAGCTTGAAGTTCAAAGATACGTCTGGCAGAAGTAATGGCAACCAAGAACAAATTTTTCCAAGAAAGAAACTTGAGGTCACATGTAAAAGCTGGTTCAAAAGGAGACGTGGTCAAAGCTTGCAGGACTAAAGACAGGTCCCATGGCTGGCTAGGTTCTCTAAAAGTGGGTTTCAAATGATTTATGCCTTTTAGAAAGGTCTTGCATAATTTTCTGACACACAAGAGAAGAGTCATGGATACCATTGTGAAAATTAGATATTGCGGCCAAATGAACTTGAATGGTAGAAGCAGATAGGCCAGACTGGAATAAACTGGACAGGTATTCAAGTAGTGCTGAAAAGGGGTCTATCCGTTTTTCCTTCGGCCAAATGGTAAACCTTTTCCACTTGCTGAGATAAGTAGTTCTGGTGAAAGACTTATGAGATGCAATAAGAATGTCACGTACTGGGGAAGAAAGATCAGTCTGCCTGGCAATCACCAGAAGTGGTGGAGCCAAGCTGTGAGCTATAGGCTGTTCAGGTTGGGGTGAATCAGGTTCTGCAGATGTGACATCAAGTTCGGAGTTGGATCGAGAATCCATGGTTGATCTAGCAGGTGAGGCCATAAGAAGTGGAACCAAATTTGACGAGGCCAATATGGCACTGAGGATTATTTTGCTCTTCAACCAGCGGGCTTTCTTCAGGAACTGGGGAATGAGAGGAAGGCATAAAGCAGACCCAAGGGCCAATCATGGACTAGAGTGTCCCTGGTGACTGTCCCCAAGGGGGAATCAGGGTGAAGTAATTGCTGCATTTGTAGTTGGTTGGGGATGCAAAGAGGTCGCAGCAAGGGAGACCCCAGCGGTTGAACATCTCCGCCACTATAAGAGGATTCAGAGACCACTCATGCGGTTGCAGAATGCACCTACTCAATCTGTCTATCACGTTGGAACTCCCGGGAATGTGCGTTGCTAATAGAAAAGTGGTTGGTAGTTATCGCCCATTGCTATATCCTCATGGCCTCTCGACAAAGTGGGTAGGATTTGGTTCTGCCTTGTTTGTTGATGTACCAGACTACAGCCATTTTGTCCGATTGAATTGCAATAGTCCCTGATGGAAGGAGGGGATGAAATGCTTGCAACGCTAGAAGCACCGCCCTCAGTCCTAGGACATTTATATGCAGATGAGCCTCTAGTTCCGACCACGTGCCTTGGACTGTCGTCCCCTGAAAAAGCCCCCCACCCCCACCCCATCAGGGAGGTGTCCGTGGTCACTGTGGCTTTGGGCTGTGAAGGGGCGAGATGATTTGTTGGATGTAGCAGAACCCATCACAATGAAGTCTTGTTTGCATCTTTGAATCACCTGAATCTGGGATGATAGAGGAACTGAAAAGGGTACCACTGGGTGAGTAGTAACCATAGTAAAAGCCTCATGTGGAATCTTGCAAGGGGGACAATGGTGATGGAATCTGCCATGGAATCCAACAACTGGAGAACAGAATGTGCTGTGGATCTTTCCCTTGAGAGGATGGGCATGAGTTGTTTTATCCTTAAAATTCTGTGCTCTGTAATCGATGCCATGCAGTTCTTTGTATCCAACAGAACCCCAATGAATTTTATGGATTGGAATGGGGATAGGTTGGATTTGCCAGTTTATAGTTGCACTTAGCCTTTCTGCGATGTGAAGAGAGTATGCCAAGGATTTTTCCAATAGATGTCTGGTGGGGGTGTTGATGAGCCAGTCGTCTAGGTATAGAAACACCCGGAATCCTTGCAGTCGCAGGTGAGCTGACAACTGCCATGCACTTTGTGAACACTCGGGGCTGTAGAGAGTCCGAAGGGCAGTAAAACATCTTGAAGATCTAGAGAGCACATCCAATGGCCTGCCTCCAAGAGTGGGAGGATAGACTGTATCGTGACCATCCAGAATTTCTGTACCTTTACGAATTTGTTTAATACGCTGAGATCCAAAATCCATCTCCATTCCCCGGTCTTTTTTGGCACTAAAAGAATCTGGATCCTATCTGGTTTGGTGGGACTATTTGGATGACTCTTTCTTAGCAGGTTTGAACTCTCTAATACTGCTTCTTCACTTTGACTGGGTGGAACGTCGGGCAAGATTCTTAGGGGGGGCGGGACAAAAATCAAAGGGATTATGATAATCTCTGGTTATCTTTTGTACCCAAGAATCGGTGGTAATGGTTAGCCAGGCAGAAGGGTACAAAGAGAAATTACCCCCAACCACTTTGAGGAAAGCAATTGGGCCACTCTTCAGGAGTGCTGGTAGGACTGGCCAGAGAAAGAATCTCTGGAACCCTGGTTACCCGGACCTCCTCTGCCCCCGAAAGGGGCGTCTTCTGCACGAGTTTCCCCCTCTGCCTCAAGGGAAAAACTCGGCTCGTGTGTAACGGATAGAACCTTGACGCTTTATGCCACATCTTCTCACTCTTCTGGTTTCTGGAGAGGGAAAGAATAATGGACACCCATGGCAGTAAGGGTCTTACTGTCCTGCTCACATCTAGCCAGTGTCTTTTACCTTGGGTCCAAGTAACGAAGAGGCTTATCCCACTCCACAAGGAGGGATCCACCTTGGATCCCGGAAGCTACTGTCCCATCAGTCTGACAAGCCTTATCTGCAAGGCCATGGAGCATATTATCATGGAACTTATAAACAAAGATATTGGCAACCTTCAAACACTGGACTCCGCCCAGTTTGGGTTCGTGAAGGGCCGATCTGGTCTCCTGAACCTGACCGACTTCTTCGAATCAGTCTCCAGAGCCATGGACAAGGGTAAGGTGGTCCACACAGCCTATCTAGACCTTGCCAAGGCCTTTGACACCACCCCCCACTCTGGAATCATAGATAAACTTACTAAGCTGGGCATTAATCCCTACGTCACCCAATGGGTTGCTAACTGGCTTACTGATAGAACCCTCACTGTAAAAGTAGCCAACTCCAAATCCAGCTCCAGAAAATAGACAAGTGGAGTACCTCAGGGTTCAGTCCTGGGACCGCTCTTGTTTGGCATCTATTTCTCTGAAGTACAGGCCAACACTAAGGGACTCTGGATAACAAAGTTCGCAGATAACTGCAAACTGGGAGCCATTACTGAATCCCCAAATGATGTGGATACTCTACAAAAGGGCCTTACAGAAACAGATGCTTGGTGCCAGAGCCATGGGCTCAAGCTCAATGCCAAGAAATGTATAGTTATCCCCTTTGGGAAAAAACATGTACCTGTGAATTACCATATAGGTGGCACCGAAAGTGTGATGAGACTTAGGGACACAGGTGGACAGTGGTCTCACCTTCGATAACCACATCGCCACAACAGTCAGGAAATCCTTCTGTGTGGCACACCTCATCACAAACGGCTTTTCCTCCAGAAAAAAGGAGGTCAATGTCCCACTGTACTCATCCCTCATTACACCCATTATAGAATACAAAGCCCCGT
This sequence comes from Protopterus annectens, assembly GCF_019279795.1. NCBI lineage: Eukaryota > Metazoa > Chordata > Ceratodontiformes > Protopteridae > Protopterus > Protopterus annectens. Next base: position 1,177,383,658 of record NC_056737.1, on the reverse strand, counting down.
TTGGTATGTACCTCTCAAGACATCTGCAACAAATGGAAAGGCCGCAGAAATACCTCACTAAAAGAATCACAGGCCTAAAGCTGATGCCCTATGCTAACCGCCTTAAAAAGCTCCAGCTATACTCTGTCGAATATTGTCTACTCAGAGGCGATCTCTGCTTAACATACAAGGCCATGTCAAACCCAGAGCTGTTGGATATGCTACAATTAAAGAAATCCAAATCCCTCAGAGCCACACGCTCCAGGGATCTAAACCTTATCATCACAATAAACAAAACATGCTGGAGGGATAGCTTCCTGACCCAGAGACTCCCCCGACTCTGGAATAGATTGCCCATACATGTCAGAGTGCCTCTTTGGCCCTCTTCAAAAGGAACCTTGACGATTGGATGGGAGAAAGGAAATTCACCCCGGGGATCACATCAGTCACCCTGCTAGACAGGGGTCCAGGGAAGTAAATAGTGTGGGAAGAAATAGCCAGGGAATTGTTATGGCTAGGCTTGTATAGGCCCTAGGAGGGTCGATAGCCTAGTACCAACCTATGAATGGGAGCATTCAGAAAGGAAGCCTTGAAGGGTTCCATGAAATCACACAAGCGCATCCAGGAATGCCATCTCAAGACTATGCCTGCACCCACTGCTCTAGCTGCTCCTCCTGATGTGTGAGAAATTAAACGTATGGAGGAGTTAGAGATCGATTCAAGGGTGGCTGACTGAGGCCATTTTGTCTTGGACCTCATCAGACATAGCTCTGGCCAAAGTTTCAGAGAGCTCAGAAATTAAGTCTCTTTGAAGCCTGGTAAAATGTGCCATATAATTCAGGGACCTGACTGCATAGGTCGCTGATGCAAAGCTGCGCTTCCCTAATCTGTCCAGCACCAGGGACACTTTGTTGGGCGGGTGGACAGTCTGGCTTTTTTTCCGCCAAATCCTTCTTTGTTGCAGCTGCCACCACCAAGGCATCTACAGGAAGACCTTTGGACCAGTGAGGCTCACTATCTGGATGGGACAAGATTTTATCTGGTCTGCAGGGAATGGCGTCAACGGCATCAGGAGTCTTCCATGCACGCTGCATGATGAGCCGGACAAGGTCGTCGGCAGGTGGAGTAACCCAGGAGGTAGGGGGCCGGGCATGAAAAGCCTGCAGGAACACAGACTCTTCAGAGGTCGGGTTAGAGGGCCACCATTCACCTCTCTGCTTAAGTATTTTGAGAATATACCCAAATGATACCTCAGAGGGTGACCGAGGGGACCCTTCCCCATCATCAAAATCTGTCTCTTCCATGAGGGTCTCCTCTGGGGAGTCCACGTGCTTCCTCTTATATGAACTCTTGCAACGAACTTCCTCAGGTGGAGAATCTGGGAAAGACTGCGCAAGCGCAAAAGGGGCCTCCAGTGGGAGTGTGTCCTGAGGCCCTTGTGCCCGGTGTCCGCCAGGGGTGTCGTGTAAACTGCGGTCCAGAGGAGGATGGGGACACCGATAGCATAGGATCGCCAACAGACGCAAGAGCCTTCTCCACGAGTGGGAAGGCTGGTCCACCCGAGGAGGTCACAGCTCACTCAAGCAAATCAGCCCACCGATTCGGAGTCCCTGGATGGCTGTGGAAAGCAGGAGTACGTACGCCACAGCTAGCATCCTGAGCAGTGACTGGAGTGACAAGTCTTTCCTGCCACAAAGGCAACTGCGACTCCTTAGTGAGGTCCATTGAAAGGAGCCAAAGTGAGGGAAGTCTGTGCTACATCAGGGGGCTTCAAATGCAATGAAGGAGGAGAATAGGTAGGAGTCTTTGGAGAAGGGTGTTCACCTCCGAAGGAATAGTAGGTCCTGGAGGGTTGGATACCTCTGGCCAAAAGCAAATGATCCACAAGATGCACCACATCATGTTCCGAGAGGCTTCTAGTGGATCTCATGGACATAGCTGAAGGGGAGTCAGGTCTATCCAAACATGCAGGAAACTTGTTTCCCACAAAGGGGTCTTTGGATGGTGCTAAAATGGGCGTCTGCACAGAGAACAATGTAGTCATTAAAGCTTGTACTACTGGTGTCTGCACCGAGATCCATCATCGGTGTCGAAGGTAAGATCTGCACCGAGGTCGGTGCCAAAGTGGTAGTTGGCACTATTGTAGGTGCCGAAATAGTCTATGTGGAAAATGAGGTGGTCGGTACAGAGAGGATAGTCGGTGCCGTGTAAATTGTCAGAGTCAAAGTAGGAGAGGGCATCAGAACAGTAGATGCCGGAAAGGTCTGAATCGAAGAAAAAAAAAATCGGTTCCGGTAAGGAAGTCTGAACCAAGGGGGCCCTCGGTTCCGATGAGGTGTAGGGTACAAAAAGTACAGTTGGGTACCTGCCATCAATGTAGATGTTAGAGTGTATTCACTGTTGCAGTCATTCCACTTGGGTTATCCTGCTGGCAGGCGACCCGCAGTCGGCCCGAGTTCCAAAGTCTTGGCCCGGCGTCGGTTGCGGTCACCTCTTCCCTGACGTCAGTGCGCCAGGGATATAAAAGATGCAACCGACACCATTTTCTTCAGTTTTTTCTTGCCCCAGATGTCAGGTGCCCCCAGATATGAAGGCTGAAAAGATATAAATATGCCAAACAACCAACCATGCATACATTACTATAAACATTACCTTCATCTACAAGCAAATACACCACATAGGTTGTATAGAGTTGAAAAGTACAGAAAAGTCCCAGCAAAGAGGGGGATGGTGGGTGGGTAACCTGGACTGCAACCGTGAACACACTCGAACATCTACATTTATGGTAGGTACACAACTGTACTATGTTCATCGTGTTTCACTGTTGCAGTCATTACACTCGGGTAGAATCCCAAAGCTGAGGTTTGGTGGCTGGGTCTAAATTGGATTTGGAAAGGCTATGAGGCCCTGCAAAACGGCAGTGGCAAAGCCTGCTCTGGATTTAAGAGTAGAGAGGTAAGTGGTAGTGCTTGGTGAAAGTGTGCACTGAGCTCCAGGTTGCAGCTTCTAAAATGTCTTTGGTTGGTACTCCTCTGAGTAAAGCTGCTGAAGTGGCTGCTGCTCTGGTAGAATGAGGCCTGATGCCCTCAGGCACCGACTTGCCATGTTGTGCATAACAGAAGCAGATGCAGTGTACTATCCATTTTGAGATTGTCTGCTTTGTAATAGGCTTTCCTTGTGATCCTGCAGCATAGGCTACAAACAGTTGCTCAGTTTTTCTGAAAGCTTTTGTTTTGTCCAAGTAGAATCGTAGCTGCCTGTGTATATCCAAAGCGTGCAGAAGTCTCTCCCCTTTATTCTGGGGGTTTGGGTAAAAAGTAGGTAAATGAATGGTTTGGTTTAAAGCCACAGTGGTGACCACTTTTGGCATGAATGTTGGATTTGTCATTAGAGAAACCCTGTCCTGATGAAAAATGAGGAAAGGTTCACAGCCATTAATGCCTGTAACTCTGAGACTCTTCTTGCTGAAGTTATTGCTAGGAGCTGAGAAGTTTTCCATAAGAATTTTAGATCAGCTGTGCTGGCTGGTTCAAAAGGAGGCAGTGTGAGCTTTTCTAACACAAAATTGAGGTCCCAAGTTGGTACTGGTGCTCTCCTTGGGGGTCTTATATTATTTGCCCCTCTGAGGTATTGTCGTTGTAGAGGATGTGAAAAAATAGGAGGTTCCGTATTGTAATGGTCTGAAATGGCAGAGGCATGGATTTTAATAGATGAAAAAGATTAGCCTTTGTCCAGCATCTCAGTTAGGTATTGTAAAATCTGAGGTATATTAGGGACAAGTGGTTCGAGCCCTTGAGCCTGGTTCCAAGCACAGAATCTCTTCCATTTTTCTGCATAAGATTTCTTAGTGCTGGGCCTCATGGCTTCTGAAATGACATCCGTAACAGCTTTAGAGAAAGGTGCAGTCTGAGTGGCTACATGATCTGCCATGCTGCCAGGTTTAAGGTTCTGAGTTGACTGTGTAGAATCTGATTGTTTTGTTGTGTCAGAAGATGAGGAATTTGAGGCGGAAGCCAAGCTGAGTCTTGAGACAAATTCTTTAGGATTGGGTACCAGTGCTGGTGTGGCCATTCTGGGGCAATCAGGATCATTTTTGGCCTTTCTTGTCTGACTTTTAGTATCACCTTGGTAAGAAGAGGCATCGGAGGGAAGGCATAGACTGTCAGGCCTTTCCAGCTGAATGATCGAGCATCCTCTTTCCATGCTTGAGAGTGATAAGTTCTTGTGCAAAATTTCTGTATTTGATAATTGTGAGGGGAGGCAAAAAGATCCATGTCTGGGCGTCCCCATTTCCTCGTCATCATGTTGAACACTTGTGGATTTGGCTTCCATTCGTGAAGGTCCATGAGATTTCTGCTTAGTTTGTCTGCCTGTGTATTTTTTGTTTCTGGCAGGAATTGTGCCTGCAGATGAACTTTATAGGTCAGTGCTGTGTTCCACAATGTCATAGCTTGCCTGCATAGGGGGTAGGAATGTGTGCCCCCTTGCTTATGTACCACATAACTGTGGTATTGTCCATCTTTATTAATAGTTGTCCTGGATGTAGTAGGTCCTTGAAAGCTGTCAGGGCATTCTGTACAGCTAGCATCTCTTTTTTATTGATGTGAAGATGCATTTGTTCCTTGGGCCACGTGCCCTGAATACATTTTCCTGTCATATGTGCACCCCAGGCATAATCCGATACATTCGTTGTTACTGTCTGCCTGGCTGTAGGGAAGGTGAAAGGCTGTCCCTTGTTGTGGTGACAGGACTGGGACCACCATCAAAACTCCTGTTGTAGGCAGGGAATTAAAGGAATGATTGTCTCCAGGCTGTGACAATGCTGAGTCCAAACACTTTTTAGATACCATTGTAGTTTCCTCATATGCAGTTTTGCATATGGAATTAGTAGAATGCAGGATGCCAAGAAGCCCAGGGCCTGCAGAATTTTTCTTGCAGGGAGCTGGGGGTTTTTTGCCATCATTTAAAAGTAATGAGTCAGTTGCCTTTGTTTGTCTGGCGTGAGATAAGCAATCTGGGCAGTTGTATTTACGCTTGCACCCAGGAATATCTCTTGAGAGGGCACTAGTTTTGATTTATTTTAGTTTACTGTGTTCCCTAGGCAAATTAGTAATCTTTTTATAAACGCCAGATGCTTTAGAAGAATGTCCTTGTTCTCTGCTTGAATAAGGCAGTCGTCCAAGTAGGGATATATTTGAATTCCTTTTTGTCTGCAAAATGCAATTACTGGTGCCTTTTGTGAATACCCTGGCGGCAGTAGATAAGCCAAAGGGCAGTGCAGAGAATTGGTAATGCATTGATCCTGCTATGAATCTGAGGTATCTTCTGCAAGATTGTCTGATTGGGACATGCAGGTATGCCTCCTTGAGGTCCAAAGTAACTAGCCAAGCCTTCTTGCCCAGCATGGGCAGAAGTTGTTGTAGTGTTAACATTTTGAATTTTGGAACATCCAGGAAAGCATTTAGGATTGACAGGTCCAGTATTGGTCTCCAGGCTTTGTCCTTTCTGGGTACTAAGAAAAGTCTGGAGTAAAATCCTTGTCCCTGTTCTTGCGAAGGAACTTTTTGAATAGCTCCCATGTCCATAAGAGCAGCAATCTGTTTTTGTGCCTCTGCCCATTGGTTTTGTGGCAGGTCTGGCATACCTTTTAATCTTGGAAGTATGTGGAAGTGGAACCTGCAACCCTGAGAAACAATATTCAGCACCCATTGGGTCCTGGGTGATCATGTGCCAATCTTTTGAGAAAAAGTGCTAGCTTTCCCCCTAGGGGTGCTGCCAAAAGGTAAGTGCTTGGCATTTGTAGAGGGAAGTCATTGGGACTTGTTTCCTATAAGGTTGTGATTTATCTTCCCCTCCTTTGGGGGCTGAAGCACCCCATTGCTTAGGTCTGTAGGAGCCTTGGGGCTGAGATCTGCCTCTTGGGCATCTATCTGCCTCTTTGTGGCCTGACACTGGAAAGGACCAATTTTTTGAAGGCCAGTTCCTGCTAAACCTGGATGGTTGAACCTGTAAGAAATCCTTTACTGTTTGCATTGATTTTGCTTTATCCTCCATTTTCTTTAACACCTCTTCTGCCTTAACACCAAACAAAGCATCATGCTGTAATGGAGCATCCAATAATTTTACTTTAACATGGTTAGGTAAACGTTCTTTCAACCAAGCATGTCTTCGAATAACTCTGGAATCCCTATCTGAGGGGACAGGATTTTTAGCAGTGGAAGACTTAACCCCTTTAGGACCCTGAGAAATTGTTTCTGGGTCTGCAGCTGGGTTTTTGTAAAGAAATTTATGAGAGTCAGGGACCCTGTAGTACTTGTCTGGCTTGACTGGTGCAGGGGGTAAAGAATCAGGGGACAGACTGGATTCAGAAAAATCATCATCCACAATATCAAGCACAGGGGGGATAGCCAGGGGCCTGTGCTGAGGCAATAAAAGAAAGTCTCTGAGCCTTTTCTTGGATTCTGAATAATCCTGGCTCTCCCAATGGAAATGCTCCCTCATGGTGTGCAAGGTTTCCCCAAAAGAATAATCCTGAGGCGGGGAGGCTGAAGGTAAAGACTCTTCTGCATCAGAGTCCTCATAGGGAGGGAGAGAATATCCCTGATCAGAAGGGGAATCAGAGGAAATGGAAACCTGGTCAGAGGAATCAGTCAGTGTCTTGCCTAGGCCTTTTGTCAGGAGGGGGATGGGAGCTCCTGATTAAAGTAATTAGGTCTTCGGCCATTTTGAGCATCTGTTTCTTTGGCATGGATGACTGTTCTGGAGAATGCTGTAGTTGTTTCCTTGTCTTTAATGGTGTTTTTGACTTTGCCTTTGTTGCTGTAGTGGGCTTAATTGTAAGCTGTGAAGGTCTGAAAACACCCTCAGAAGCCGGTGCCTGCTCAGCAGCTACAGACCCATCTGAGGGAATAATTTCCGTAGGCCCAATACCTTGAGTTTCCACAGGCCTCGGTGTTTCCACGTGGCTGGCGGTTACGGCCTGTGGCTCTGAGGTAGCGGGTGTCAGGGGCTGCGAAAGCGCCTCACTGAGAACCTAGAAGAGGCTTCATCATCGGTTTTGGATCTTGGATGCCTTTCTTTTTCTTTGTCTTTGCGTTCTTTATATATTCCGGTCTTCGGTTGTTCCGACGGCATTATATAATTAAACCTTCGGCCAAAATAATGTAAAGCAAAATCAAACCGACATTTAATAGTGCGTTTATTAAATCTAGCACAAAACCAACAACTGGCAACGTCGTGGTCAGGGCCTAGGCAAGGAATACAGTCTGAGTGAAAGTCCTTATGAGGTATTTGCTTCCCACAAGAAATAAAATTATTAACTTTTACTGACATCGGTCTGGAGCAAGAAAAGTTTCCCCAATGGGGTACTTAGCTTTAATGAAGACTTCGGTTCTGAAATTCAATTTTGAAAATCTCAGGAGTCGGCCGACCGGCACTTGCGAACTGCTTTTGGTTCAGGCACCAAGCGGCAAGAAAGACTGAAGAAAATGGCGTCAGTTGCATCTTTTATACCCCTGGCGCAATGACGTCAGGGAAGAGGCGACAACAACCGACGCCAGACCAAGACTTTGGAACTTGGGCCAACTGAGGGTCGCCTGCCAGCAGGATAATCCAAGTGTAATGACTGCAACAGTGAAACACAATGAACATCTCGGTGGAAAAGTAATGGATGGTGCCGAAGGCTTTGGTGCAGAAGATCTAGGCACCGAAAGCCTCGGGGCTGAGAAAGTCAAATCCAAACTAGAAAGTCTGGCCTTCTTGGGTCCCGGTTCCTGGTGGTCCCCAGCAGGAGACGATGGAAGAGACTTGGCCTTCTTGTGTTCATCTCTTTTCTTATGGGAACTAGGAGGGCTTGAAGCCTCAGACCCAGAAATAGCCTCTGAAAAGAAAGATTTAGATCGTCCCTTTAAAATCAGTTTATTTTTCCTTTCCACCAAAGTCCTGTTAGAAAAGTTAGCACAAATCCCGCAAGGCGGGTCAACAGTCCAGTGAGGCACACCAAAACAGTAAAACAACGCATGTGCATTCGAAACAGGCAATTTATGCCCACAATTCGCACATCTTTTAAACCCCGGACCACCTTTTTTCTCTGCCATGATAGGAAGGAGGAAGAAGAAACCAACAATGGTACGAGAAATACCCGAAGGAAAGCAGGAAAGATTTTACCAACGATGGCGAAGGAGGTACCTCACAGTAAGAAAGAAGGGCTAGAAAAAAAAAAAAAAATAGAGTCACTAGATGCGGTAGGGTAAGAGAGAACTATTTAACCAAATTTAAACGGAGAAGAACTGCAATACGATTATGTATTATCAAAGAAGTTTAACTTGGCTCAAGAGAAGTGGCTTGACACGACTGAACAGCGACAAGGCAAACAAAATCTTAAGGTAACAGGGAGAGGGGAATTGTGGGTAAGAGTTTAGCTTGAGAGTTTGTGGCTTTCACGAGCTTGGAAGATGGCCGGCTCGGTTCCAAGGTCGGAACCGATAACCCAGGCGTAAGGAATGAATGAGGATTAACAATATCAGATCTATTTTTATATATTTTTTTTCTGTTTGTTTGCCTTTAGAACATCTTAGAAGATTGAGTGTTCCATGTAGCAGTTCTTTTTTACTGTAAATTTCATACAAGGTGTACATTTAGTTAACTATGTGGATGGCAGGACTGTTTCAGCCTTTGTTGATGCAGTTCTGCATTAAATTTTCCAAAACATCAGTATATTTGCAATAGCATGATGAGGTGGGTTTATGTATAATGCATATTATACTGTTTAGAAATCTGCAATATATGCCTTATTATATCTGAAAGTTATACAAGTTGTGGTTGGAACATACTAAAAATGTACTTATTTTGCTAAAGTGCTAAATCACTTGGTTTCCACTAATTATTTAGTTGGAGGGAAAAAGGTTGCTAGCAGTGATTGGTTTAACAGTGTTTAAAATGTTTAGGCTTGTGACAGAATTTTGTGTCTGATGAAGCATAGGAGTACTATGCGAAAGCGCTTCAATGTTTTTTTTTACTAAATAAATTGCTTGGTTTTATGCCATGCATGTCCTTTGCCTGAGTACTGCAGAAGGTTTGAATATTGAGCTGGATTTTAATCCCATTGCTGGTGCATCTTTAAGTAATTTAGTAATTTGCTACACAGTGAAGGTAATCCACTTTTATTTCTTGAGATGGAGGGTAATGGAGCTGATGAATTTGATGGTGTAAATTTACATGAATATCTGAAACTTTGTAGAGAGCTTTAAGAAGCCTATGTCAAATTAAAGGAAATGGCAGCGGCAAAGGAAATATCTTGAAGCATGTGTACATTTTAAAATAGTACCATGGGGGTTACATGCAACAAAAACGCTCATATATGGCCTGTTTTATCCAGATTTACTATCTAAATGGCAAAAACTGAACCTGGAAACTAGTTATGGCTATATGCAGCTGTTGATAAAAAATTATATTCAAGCTGAAGAAAATTTTGTGACTGAACTTCACATGACAAAAAAGAAACTGTGTGAACTGCTACCTAGAAAGTACAGTTGTGTACACTTACCATAAATGTAGATGTTTGTGTGTATTCACTGTTGCAGTCATTACATTTGGGTAATCCTGCTGGCAGGTTGCCCTCAGTCGGCCTAATTCCAAAGTCTTGGGTCCTGCGTCAGCTGATGTCGCCCCTTCCCTGACGTCAGGGGTATAAAAGAAGCAGCCAACGCCATTTTCTTTAGTTTTTCTTGCCCCAGATGTCAGGTGCCCCATAAAAGGGTAGTCAAAATTTATATCTATAAATAAAATAACATGCAGCAATCTAGCCTTTTCCTTTCATCCACAAGCAAATACACCACATAGGTTGTATAAATCAGAGAAGGAAAGATTGGTTCCATCAGAAGGAAAGTGGGGATTGCGGGAGGGAAACCAGGACTGCAACAGTGAATACACTCGAACATCTACATTTATGGTAAGTGTACACAACTGTACTATGTTCTTCATGTTTCACTGTTGCAGTCATCACACATTTGGGTAGATTTCCAAAGCTATGGTTGGGAGGCTGGAGCTAAACAGCATTAGGAGCGGCTATGAGACCCTGCAGAACTGCAGTGGCAAAGCCTGCCCTAGATTTAGAGTAGAGTGGCAGATGATAGTGCTTTGTAAAGGTGTGCACTGAACTCCAAGTAGCTGCCTCTAAAATGTCCTTGGTTGGTACTCCCCTGAGAAAGGCTGCTGAAGTGGCTGCAGCTCTGGTGGAATGTGGCCTAATGCCCTTAAGCACTGGCTTGCCATGGTATAAGTAGCAGAAACAAATGCAGTGGCCTAACCACTTTGAAATAGTCTGCTTTGAGATAGCCTTTCCTTGTGATCCTGCAGCATATGCCACTAATAATTGCTCTTTCTGAAAACTTTGGTTCTGTCCAAGTAGAATCAAAGCTGTCTGTGTACGTCCAAAGAATGCAGAATTCTCTCCCCCTTGTTCTGTGGATTTGCATACAACTTTGGCAGATGAATGGTTTGGTTAATAGCCACACTGGACACCATTTTAGGCATACATGTTGGGTTTGTCCTCAGGGAGACCCTGTCCGGATAATGATAAAAGGTTCCACAGCCATGAGTGCCTGTAGCTCTGAAACTCGTCTTGCAGAAGTTATTGCTAGGAGCAGAGCTGTTTTCCAAGATAAAAACTTTATATCAGCAGTAGTTGAGGTCCCATGCAGGTATTTGTGATCTCCTTGGAGGCCTTAAATTTCTGGCTCCTCTGAGGTACTGTTTTAATAAGGGATGAGAAAAGATTGGTGGCTCTGCATTGCAATGAGCCAAAATGGCAGAGGCATGAATTTTAATAGATGAGAAAGATAGGCCTTTGTCCAGCATCTCAGTTAAGTATTGTAAAATCTGAGGAATATTTGGCACAGCTGTATCTGTTCCTTGTGCCTGATTCCAAGGACAGAATCTCTTTCATTTTCCAGCATAAGATTTTCTAGTACTAGGCCTTCTGGCTTCCAAAATGACATCCATCACAGCACTGCTGAGAGGTGCGTTTTGTATGACTACATTATCCGCCATGCTGCCAGGTTTAAAGTTCTGAGCTGGCTGTGCAGGATCCGATTGTTTTGCTGGGACAGTAGATGCGGTACTTGAGGTAGGGTCCAAGCTGGGCATTGAGACAAGCTCCTTAATATTGGGTACCAGTGCTGGCGGGGCCAGTCTGGAGCAATCAGTATAATCTTTGGGTTCTCCTGTCTGACCTTTAGGAGTACCTTGGGGATGAGAGGCAGAGGGGGAAAGGCATATACGGATAGGTTTTTCCAGCTGAAGGATAGGGCGTCCACTTTCCATGCTTGTCTGTGATAAATCCTTGTGCAGAATGTCTTTAGTTGGTAGTTGTGAGGGGAGGCAAATAGATCTATATGTCCGGGCATCCCCATTTCCTTGTTATGCTGAAGACTTGTGGATCCAGCTGCCACTTGTGGGGATCCAGGAGGTTTCTGCTTAGTTCATCTACCAGAGTATTTTTCCTTCCTGGCAGGAATAGTGCATGCAGATGTACTTGGTAAGTCAATGCTGTGTCCCACAAAGTCATGGCTAGTCTGCAAAGGGGGTAAGAATGTGTGCCCCCCTGCTTGTTTATACACCACATGACCGTGGTGTTGTCTGTCTTTATCAGTAGTTGTCCTGGATGAAGTAGGTCCTTGAAGGCTGTCAGGGCATTTTGAACAGCTAGCATCTCTTTTAGATTGATATGTAGATGCATTTGGTTTGAGGTCCATGTTCCCTGAATGCATCTTCCTACCATGTGGGCCCCCCCAAGCATAATCTGACCCATCCATTGCTAGTGTCTGCCTGGCTGGGGGTAATGTGAATGGATGTCCCTTGTTTTGGTGACAAGCCTTTGCCCACCATCGAAACTCCTGTTGCAGGCAGGGAATGAGAGTAATTATAGTTTCTAGGCTGTGGCAATGTTGAGTCCAAACACTTTTTAGGTACCATTGAAGTTTCCTCATATGCAGTCTGGCATATGGAATTAGCAGGATACCATGAAGCCCAAAGCCTGCAGAATTTTTCTTGCAGATAACTGGGTCTTTGTTGCTAACATTTTGAAATAGGTAGTCAGTTGCCTTTGTTTGTCTGGCGTGAGATAAGCCATCTGGGCAGTTGTATTTAAGCTTGCACCCAGGAATATTATCTCTTGAGAGGGTACTAGTTTTGATTTCTTTTCGTTGACTGTGTACCCTAGGCATGGTAGAAGTTTTTTCACAAACGCCAGATGCTGTAGAAGGATGTCCTTGTTCTCTGCCTGAATTAGACAGTCGTGCAAGTAAGGATATATTTGTATTCCTCTGTCTGCATAATCCAATTACTGGTGCCAGGCACTTTGTAAAGACCCTGGGCACAGTAGATAAGCTAAAGGGCAGTGCAGAGAATTGGTAATGCATTGAGCCAGCCTTGAATCTGAGGTATCTGCATATTTGTCTGATTGGGACATGCAGGTATGCCTCTTTTAGGTCTAAAGTTACAAGCCAAGCGTTTTTGCCCAGCATGGGCAGAAGCTGCTGCAAAGTTAACATTTTGAATTTTGGTATATCCAAGAATGTATTTAGAATTAAGTCCAGTACTGGCCTCCAGGCCTTGTCCTTTCTGGGTACTAAGAACAGTCTTGAGTAAAATCCTTGTCCCTGCTCTTGCTCTGGCACTTGCTGAATGGCCCTCATGTCCATGAGGGATGAGACTTGTTTTTGTGCCTCTGCCCATTGATTTTTTGGCAGATCTGGCCAGCCGTTTGCCTTTGGCAGGGTATGGAAATGGAACTTGTAGCCTTGTGACACGATATTTAGAACCCACTTGTCCTGGGTAATAATGTGCCAATTTTGAGAAAAAAGTGCTAATTTTCCCCCTAAGGGTGCTGCCAGGAAATAAGTGCTTGGTGCAGGCAGGGGGAAGTCATTAGGACTGTTTCCTGTAAGGTTGTGATTTGTCTTCTCCACTTTTGGAGGTAGAAGCACCCCATTGCTTTGACTGTATGAACCTTGAGCCTGGGATCTGCCTCTAGGGCATCTGGGTCTGCCCCTGTGAGGTCTGTTTGACACAGGAAAGGACCAATTCTTTGTTGGCCAGTGCCTACTAAACCTAGGTGGCTGTACTTGTAAGAAATCTTTGACCGTTTGCATAGATTTAGCCTTGTCCTCCATTTTCCTTAACACCAAACAAAGTATCATGCTGTAAAGGTGCATCTAATAATTTAACTTTAACATGATCAGAAAGATTTTGTTCCCTTAACCAAGCATGCCTTCTAATTACAGAACATGTAACTGCGGCCCTGCAGGAGGCCTAAGAATCAAAACCACATTGCAAAGTATGCATTCCAACTTGTTCAGCTTCATGCAATATATCCTGCATTTCTTTGTTTTCTGCAAATTCAGAGTTTAACAACATTTTCTGTTTAAGCAATGCCATGACATGTTGCTGATATTTGAGCATATGAAACTGACAGTTTAAGGCCCTTATAGCCAAGGTAGCAGATGTTTAAACCTTTTTCCCCCATCTATCCAGTGCCCTAGAATCTCTGTTAGAAGGGGTAGGGTTTTTTGCAGCGGAAGCCTTAACTCCCTTGGGACCCTGAGAAATAGTTTCTGGGTCTGCAGCAGGGTTTTTAAAAAGGAATTTATGTGAGTCAGGAACCCTGTAATATCTGTCAGGCTTAACAGTAGCTGGAAGTCAGGGGTAAGGCTAGACTCCGAAAACACATAATCTACAATGTCTAACACAGGAGGGATGGCTAGTGGCTTGTGCTGAGGTAGCAACAGGAAATCCCTGAGCCTCTTTTTAGACTCTGAAAAATCTTGTCTCTCCCAGTAGAAATGCTCCCTCATGGTATGTAAGGTTTCCCAAAAAGAATAATCCTCAGGAGGAGAAGCTGAAGGTATGGATTCTTCAGCATCAGAATCCTCATAGGGGGAAAAAAATATTCCTAATCAGAAGAAATGGAAACCTGATCTGAAGATTCATAGTCAGTCTCTTGCCTAGGCCTCTTATCAGGAGAGGGATGGGAACCCCTGATCAAGGTAATCACGTCTTCGGCCATTTTGAGCATCTGTTTTTTGGGCATGGAGGCCTGATCACGTGGCTCTTGAGTTTGCTTCTTTGCCTTTGAAGGTGCTTTAGTCTTTGCCTTTGAAGTCTGTTTAATGCAGAGATGTTTGGGTCTGAATACACCCTCAGAAGCCGGTGCCTGCTCAGCGGCTCCGGACCCATCTGAAGGATTAGCGTCACAGGCTCCAATACCTTGAGAGTTTCCAGCGGCATGGCCGACTCCACGTGGGAGTTGGTAGCGGCCTGTGACTCTAAAGTAGCGATCGTCAGGGGCTGCGAAAGCACCTCACCGAGAACCGGTGAACTGGCGACTGGCTTAGGAGAAGCTTCGTTGTCTGTTTTGGGCGTCGGCTGTCTTTCTTTTTCTTTGTGTTTTTTGTGAACTCCGGTAGTTGGATGGCTTTCCGATGATATTTCTTGATAATTAAATCTGCGTCCAATGTAGTTTAAAACAAAATCATACAGACGCTTAATAGTGCGTTGGTTAAATCTAGCACAAAACAGACAACCCAGAAAATTATGATCAGGGCCTAGGCAAGGAATACAATAAGAATGAAAGTCCTTATGAGGTATTTGCTTCCCACAAGAAATACAATTATTAACTTTTTCTGACATCAGTTCTGGAGCAAGAAAAAAAGTTTCCCCAACGGGGTACTTAGCTTTATAAAAGACTTCGGATCTGAAATTCAAACTCGAAAATCTCAGGAGTCAGCCAACCGGCACTTGCGAACTGCTTCTGGAACCGCGCAGCAAGAAAGACTAAAGAAAATGGCATCGGCTGCTTCTTTTATACCCCTGACGACCTGACTTCAGGGAAGGGGTGACGACAGCCGACACAGGACCCAAGACTTTGGAATTCAGGCCGACTGAGGGCAACCTGCCATCAGGATTACCCAAATGTAATGACTGCAACAGTGAAATACGAAGAACATCTGTAGTAGATAAAGCCCTAAAGCAGCTTACAAATTTTGTAACTTCTTTTGAACTTACAGTACAGCAGCAAAAAATTACCAAGCTGGAGAGAGATTTGAGAGATTTTTAAAGCAGGCAATGTTTTTCCTGGCCTAATGGTAAAGAGCACAAGTCTGTTTAAATCTGTGAGCACTGCAGGTGTTCCATCTGAAGACTAATTTTGTTCAAGAATTTACTGGGGCAGGGCCAGAAACACCTTTGACTACTAATGTTCATTTTTCTTCTTTGGATGCAGCCAGCATTTCTAGTGACAGTGGCATGGCTGCTGTGTCTAACTCACAAGTTGAGACCTAAAAACCACAGTGTCCTTGACAAAAGACTTAAAATCTCTCAAATCTCTCTCTCCAGCTTGGTCATTTTTTGCTGGTTCAAAAGTTACAAAATATGTAACCTTTATGGCTTTATCTACTACAGTTCTAGGTAGCAGTTCAAACAGTTTTTGTCAAGTGAAAATTTTCTTCAGCTTGAACAGAATTTTGAAAAATGAGGGAGAGAGACTTTTTGCTAAGTACCTTTTTGGCGGTTTCTGCTAACTTCACTTCTAAAAGCCGTTTTATAGTCTTGCTACTATTTCTACTGTATTTTTAAATCGTTTTACTGTTTGTGCACTTGGTTTCTGCTTAAATTCAAAGTTTAAACTGCATTTACTGTTGTAGGCTACACACTCAAGCATGATAGCCTTTTCTGTACTTTACTGTTTAACCTTAAAAACAAAAACATTACTGTTTGCTTGTTTCCTACCTTTTTCTATACTAGAATAGTCCAGGTCCCAGACTTGCTGGTTTCAGGACTTTATTTTTGCGCTTCTGAGTTGTCCAGACCTTGCTGTGGTAGAGGGAAGCCTGTTTATTAGTGCGAGTGGTAAGCAGTGAGCTGTCGTTAGAGAAGTGGTTTCCAGATCAGGAATTGTACCTTATTGGCCGTCTGGGGCTGCTTTCTATCCCTTTCAACTTCTGGTTTAAATGCGCATCACACAGCACCGCTTAGCTAGGGTTAAACTATTACCGGTGCCAGAAAGTCTGCTCTTCCAGGTTTTCCCTGTTTTAGCACTCAAAACAGATTCTTTGAGCTCAGCACTTGCTTAGAACTCGTAAGCACTAGATATTCTACAAACTGCTATACCACTCAACTTTCTTTACTAAGAGGAAAAAAGTTCTAGTACTTAAGTAAATAGGCACCTATCCAGGCATGTCTAAGGGTCAGCTCCCGGTGTTTTCTCCTGTCCACCTGGTGAATCTGGCATCTTGGGGCAATGTAGCAATTGCCTCATGTACACAGACCACCGTTTCCTACCACCCAATACTACAACCTATGAGACATGCACTTATATAGCCAGGCTGGAAGCCAAACAATCTCCAGCAAAGACTGGATAAGTCAGTCAAGAGGAGAAAGTAAACATCCTCACCACACCATGCACAACATATAGTCCTTCAAAACCTTCACCACCAGAACCCACACGCAGTAACAAAACACACCTACATTCACAGAGGCGCTTAATAAAAATCTGCCCAAGCAAGAGAGACCTCCAAAGCTGAAACACAGCCTATCTGGACCTCGCCAAAGCCTTTGACACCATCCCCCCACTCTGGAATCATAGACAGACTTACTAAGCTGGGCATTAATCCCTACATCACTCAATGGGTTGCCAACTGGCTTACTGACAGAACCCACACTGTAAAAAGTAGCCGACTCCAAATCCAGCTCCAGACAAGTGACAAGTGGAGTACCTCAGGGTTCAGTCCTGGGACCGCTCTTGTTTGGCATCTACTTCTCTGAAGTACAGGCCAAAAGGGACTCTGGCTAACAAAAGTTCGCAGATGACTGCAAACTGGGAGCCATCATTGAATCCCCAAATGATGTGGATACTCAACAAAAGGGCCTTACAGAAACAGATGCTTGGTGCCAGAGCCATGGGCTCAAGCTCAATGCCAAGAAATGTATAGTTATCCCCTTTGGGAAAAAACATGTGCCCGTGAATTACCACATAGATGGCAGTACACTAAACACCAAAAGTGTGATAAGAGACTGGGACACCGTTGGACAGTGGTCTCACCTTCGATAACCACATCGCCACAACAGTCAGAAAATCCTATGTGGCACACCTCATCACTAAGGGCTCTTCATCCATAAAAAAGGTCATTATCCCACTGTACTCATCCCTCATTAGACCCATTATAGAATACAACACCCTGTTTGGTATGCACCTCTCAAGACATCTGCAACAACTGGAAAGGCCGCAGAAATACCTCACTAAAAGAATCACAGGCCTAAAAACTCCAGCTATACTCTTATCGCATATCGTCTACTCAGAGGTGATCTCTGCTTAACATACAAGGCCATGTCAAACCCAGAGCTGTTGGACATGCTACACTTAAAGAAATTCCAATCCCAGGGATCTAAACCTTGTCATCATAAACAAGACATGCTGGAAAGATAGGTTCCTGACCCAGACTCCCCATACTCTGGAATAGACTGCCCATACATGTCAAGCAGAGCACCTCTTTGGCCCTCTTCAAAAGGAACCTTGACTATTGGATGGGAGAAAGGAAATTTACCCCGGGGATCACGTCAGTCGCCTTGCTAGACAGGAGTCCAGGGAAGTAAATAGTGTGGGAAGAAATAGCCAGGGAATTGTTATGGCTAGGCTTGTATAGGCCCTAGGGCCGATAGCCTAGTACCAACCTATTAACAAACCACCCCCCCAACACAACCCAAGCGAGACACAGCTCACAAAACCAGTGTGCCACTCAACCTCAGCCACTAAGGCAAAACAACGTACCCAACACACTAGTCATAGGCAACTCAGTCAGGCACACTCATGTCCCACTTACCAGGCTAAACAAGGAGAAAATTATGATCAGCTGCCTGTCAGGTGCCAGGATCCGCCACATAATGCATGCACTCCAGTCACTCAAGTACAAATACGACTCTGTCATTGTCTATGTTGGAATGAATGACCAGAGACTTACCTCCCTGGACTACACGGAGAGACATGGAGAAGTTCTCAGATCTTGTAGCACAGGCAGGTATGACCCTACCCCTGAGTAGTATCCTGCCATTGCCCAGAATGATACCACAGTACAAGGAAAAAATGATCGACTTCAACAATTGGCTATGCTTCTGGTGCCATTCTAAGGGGATCCAGTATTTGTCTGCCTGGTAAGACATGGCTGACAGACCACGATGCTTTCTCAGAGATGGCCTGCACCCATCACCCCTGGAATTCTGGATACTGGCTAAGGCTTCTTGCCATCCCTATAGTACCTTTTTTTAGGTACGGTTCAAATGACAAATTACCACCGTAACAGGTACAAGCAAGCAAAATCTGAGGGTAATGCTACTTAGTGCTAGAAGTCTAAACCAAAAAATGCACTCACTCAAGACACTCCTCTGTGCAGTGACAAAGACCTGGTTCAAGGCTCCAGAGAGCACTCCTGCAATACCAGGCTACAATTCATACCACACCTTTCAGACACCCAACATACTAGTAATAGGTGACTCTATAGTCACTAGGCTGAATAAGGAGAAGGTTATTGTTAGCTACCTGTCGGGTGCCCAGATCCGCCACATAACAGAAGCACTCAGGTCACTCCAGAACAAGTACAAATATGACTCTGTCATTGTCCATGTTGGTTTGAATTACCTCAGCCATACCTCCCTGGACTACATGAAGAGACATGGAAGAGATCTCTGATCATGTAGCCCAGGCCGGTATGACCCTGACCCTGAGCAGCATCCTGTTCCCACCAAGAATGATACCACGGTATAAAGAAAAAATTCTCGATTTCAACAACTGGCTAAGTTTCTGGTGCATTCAAAGGGGATCCAGTGTCTGGCCGCCTGGGATGACATGCTCGACAAGCCACATTGCTTCGCTAGAGATGGCTTGCACCTGTCACCCTTAGGCTTTCGAATACTTGCCAAGGCTCTTGCCACCCCCATAGTGCTTTTTTTTAGGCAAGGCTCAAAAGACAAACCCACCGCCGTAAATAGCACAAGTAACAAAAAACTGAGGGTAGTGCTACTCAATGCCAGAAGTCTAAACCTCCAAATGTATGCACTCGAGGCACTCCTCAGTATGGAGAAAAATCGATATATGTGCAGTAACAGAAACATGGTTTAAGGCTACAGAGAGCACCCCAGCACTACCAGGCTGCAACACATACCATACATTTTGGCCACAGAACCCAAACCAAAATAAAAAAGGCGGGGGCGTATCCATATTCATCAAGGATACCCACACCTCCAGGTTACTGGCACAGCACGATGCTTCAAAGATCATCCACATGCAACTAACAATAGGCAAAACTGCAATTCAAATTGTAGCTTGCTACAGATTACACACCATGTCCCAGGACCCCCATTCCGTGTTTCTGGAAACACTGGGAAACAAAGGTCCTACCAAACACCCTAATATTGGGTGATTTCAATTACCCAAACATTAACAGGGAGAACTACAAGTACTAACTCCCTTGCCCAACTGTTCCTAGAATTTATAAACTCAAACGCCCTGGCTCAACTGGTCAACACTCCCACCAGAGGTGACAACATATTGGACCTGGTCATCACCAACATGGGCGACCGGTGTTCCACACCAGAGGTCGACCCCTCGCTGATTAGATCTGACCATAAACAAATCACTTTGGATATCCATATTCCACCCCCACCCCCGGACAAGAAAGCCACCAAGAAAAACTTTTCAAAAGTAAACTTCATGTTACATAAGACCAAGGTGGAAAGTTTCAAAGCCCCCCATGCTGAAGGATAACACTGCCCAAGCTGCAAAATCCTTTACCAATGCATTCTACTGGCAGCTACAAGAATGCATGGATTGTGCCATCCCAAGCAAAACCAAGACTCACTCCTCCAAGAAAAGGAAACCGGTCTGGTGGACTCCTGCCATAAACAAGCTATACAATAGGAGGAGGAAACTAGTACAGAAAAGAGTAAAATCCCAAGAAGGGAAGACATCCCTGATCAGTATCAGCAAGAAACTACGATGCCTCATAAAATCATCCAAGGCGAACTTTGAAAGAAAAATTGCCAAGGACTCCAAAGATAACCTCGGAGTTAGCGCAGAATGGCACAAAATACACTGAACCGACAGATATCGCCAATATCCTGGCAGACAGGTTCAGCACAAACTTCACCCCCCTCTCACCCCCAAAAGGGCACATAACCATACCAGAAGAATGTAGAGTCCCTGAAATCACAGACACTCAGGTTAAAACAGCCCTCTCCAAAGCCAAAAACTCAGCATCAATGGGACCAGATGATGTCCCAGGCTGCGTCCTACATGAGCTCATAGACGAACTAACCCCTCACCTAAACACACTGTTCAAACTCAGTCTCTCCACAGGCTACATACCCATAGAGTGGCGCACAGCAACGGTTATTCCACTCCACAAAGTTGGAGCCACAACAGACCCCAGGAACTATCGCACTATAAGCCTGGCTAGCTTGGTCTGCAAGGCTATGGAGCGCATCATCATGTAACTCATTAACAGAGACATTGGGAACCCCCAAACACTGGACCCTACCCAGTTTGGCTTTGTTAAGGGCAGATCATGCCTCCTAAACCTGGTGGACTTCTTTGAGACAGTTACCAATGCTATAGATGAGGGAAAGGTGGTACACACAGCCTACCTAGACCTCGCTAAGGCCTTCGACACCATTCCCCATTCTAGTATTATAGACAAGCTCACCAGCCTGAACATAAACCCCTACGTCACAAGATGGGTTGCCAACTGGTTCACTGACAGAACCCACATTGTGACAGTTGTGGGAGTTAGGTCAGTCTCTAAACTGGTTACAAGTGGTGTTCCCCAGGGCTCAGTCCTAGGACCCCTCCTGTTCGGCATATACTTCTCAGAGGTACAGGCAAGCACAGGAGGACTATGGCTGACCAAGTTCGCAGATGACTGCAAACTAGGGGCTATAATTGACTCTCCGGCTGAGACAGACATCCACCAAAAGGGTCTCACTAAGACAGATACCTGGTGTCAAAAGCATGGCCTCAAGCTAAATGCCAAAATGTGCATAGTCATCCCCTTGGGAAAAAACAAAGTACCCACAAACTACCACATAGATGGTAGTCCCCTAAATACGGAAGATGTCATAAGGGATCTGGGAACCCAAGTAGATAGTAATTTCACCTTTGATAATCACATTGCCAAAGTGATTAGAAAATCCTTCTACGTGGCCCACCTAATCACAAAAGGGTTCGCATCCAGATCAAAAGAGGTCATTGTGCCCCTCTACTCATCAGACCCATCTTAGAGTACAATGCCAATAAATACAATAAAATAAAATCCCGGTCCATGTGAGGCAGAGCACCTCGCTGACTCTGTTCAAGAGAAATCTAGACCTGTGGATGGGAGATCGTAGGTTTACCCCGGGAATCATCTCTGTGTCACTGCTGGACAGAGGCACAACAAACGAATGGGCACAGTATTTTTTCATATAAGGGGTGGCGTAAGCCACAAAAATTTGGGCTAGGCTTATAAATGCCTTAGGGCAGATAGCCTAGTATAAACCTATGAACCTATGCCCCATTTGGGATGTACCTTACAAGACACCTGCAACAGCTGGAAAGACCACAGAAGTACCTCACCAAGAGGATCAATGGCCTCAAACAGGTGCCCTATGCAGCTCGACTGAAGAAACTCCAGTTGTACTCTGTTGCTTACCGCCTACTCAGAGGTGATCTCTGCCTGACATACAAGGCCATGTCCAACCCAGAATTGATGGACATGCTCCACCTAAAGAAAACCTTATCCCCTTGAGCCACACGCTCTAGGAGTCTAAACTTCACCACAGCAATAAATAGGACATGCTGGAGGGATAGATTCCTGTCCCAGAGACTTCCCATGCTTTGGAACAAGATACCAATCTACATTAGGCAGAGCTCCTCACTAACACTCTTGAAAAGAAACCTTGATGAGTGGATGGATAACAAAGTTTACCTCTGGGATCATTTCAGTGGCTCTGCTGGACAGAGGCACAGGGAACTAATCTAAGGGAATGGCGAAAGCCAACACATTCTGGCTAGGCTTATAAATGCCTTCGGGGAGATAGCCTAGTACCCACCTATGAACCTATAACCTGGACTGAAACAGGTGGAGGCATGTCTGTATTCACCAAGGATATCCATACCTCCAGGC
The DNA here is from genome assembly GCF_019279795.1 of Protopterus annectens. Classification (NCBI taxonomy): domain Eukaryota; kingdom Metazoa; phylum Chordata; order Ceratodontiformes; family Protopteridae; genus Protopterus; species Protopterus annectens. The sequence goes on along the minus strand of NC_056737.1, from coordinate 1,177,361,471 downwards.
TAGTTGCCCAACACAATGCATCAGAGACTCTCCAGGTGCAACACTAGGCAAGACTGCAATCCATATTGTTGCTTGCTACAGATCCCCCACCATGCTCCATGATTCCCACTCCACTTTTCTTAACATACTGAAAAGTATTAAATACCCCAATACTGCAACTTCAACTACCCCACCATTAACTGGGAAAACTACTCATGTACCAACACATTTGCTCAACAATTTTTGGAATTCATAAATTCCAATGACTTGGATCAACTTATCCATACACCCACCAGGAGCACCAATATCCTAGACCTGGTCATTACCAATATGGTTGACCAATGCTCCACACCACAGGTCAAGCTCCTCCTTGGTCAGATCAGACCATAAGCTAATTACCCTAGACATACACATCCTGCCCCCAACCCCCATTAAGGTAACCTCCATAAAAAACTTCTCCAAAGCCAACTTCATGCTTCTCAAGACAGAAGTGGCAAACTTCACACCACCCATGCAGACGGAAAGCAGAACTAGGACTGCTGAATCTTACACCAATGCAGTGTATGAACACGTACACCAGCACATGGACCATGCCATCCCAAATAGAACCACGTTGCTTTCCTCAAAAAAAAAAAAAAAGCCAATCTGGTGGTCCCCTGCCATAAACTCAACTCTACAACAAAAGGAAGAAACTGTTGCAAAAAAATAAATAAACCCCCCAAGACTGGAAAAACTCCCTTGTCAGTCTCCATAAGAAGCTGGGATCCCTCAAAATCCTCCAAAGCTAGCTACAAAAACAAAATCATCACAAATTCTAAGGACAACCACAAGGGATTCTATAGTTATGTCAAGAATCTCAATGACAACACTCATATCTGCTCTGAGTTGCAGCACAATGGCACTAAATATACAGAACTAACTGATATTGCCAACATCTGGCAGATAACTTCCTCACCCCCCTCTCACCCCCTAAAGGACCCCTCTCACCCCCTAAAGGACCCATCTCAGTATTAGAAGAATACTAAGCCCTGGTAACCATGGCCACACAGGTAAAAAACGCACTCTCCAAAGCAAAGAATACAGCATCTATGGGACCAGACAACATCCCAGGCTGTGTTTGGTTCGTGAAAGGCAGATCATATCTCCTAAACCTGATTGACTTCTTTGAAGCAGTCACCAGAGCCCTGGACAAAGTGGTTCACACAGCCTCCCTAGACCATGCCAATGCATTTGACACCATCCCCTACTCTGGAATCATAGATAAACTCACTAAACTGGGGCTAAATTCCTGTGTCACTTGATGGGTTGCCAACTGACTCACTAACAGAACCCACACCGTGAAAGTAGCAGACTCTAAATCAGACTCCAAACCAGTGACAAGTGGAGTACCACAGGGTTCAGTCCTGCGTCCACTCCTGTTTGGCATCTACTTCTCTCATGTTCAGACCAGCACAGAGGGTCTATGGCTAACAAAGTTCACAGATGACTGCAAACTGTAGGAGGAAGTGTCAGAAACATTCAAGGGAACTGGACATTCCTTCAATCAAGCAGTTTTGGAGCACAGCGAAGGACAATTGGAATACAATTTATCAGATGTTTGACTGACGTTCAATTAAGGAGTCCTTGACAAAGGACTCTCATACCTACAGCTAGTTCATAGGTTCATACTAAGCTAACTGCCCTTTCGAGCCATTTTTTTTTTAAGCTTGGCCAATTATCCCTTGTGAGACTCAAACCCTGCACCTTGTGTTTGTAAGGCAAATACCTTAACCATTAGGCCACCCTCCCAGTTGTTCTGTCGTAATGTGATGTTGAATTATATGTTTTCTGATTCCGCTATGCAACCTTCAGTATTGAGAAAACCAAGTGTATTTTGTCCTGATTTTCACCCTTTAACAGAAGCATTTTTACAGATGAGAGCATGATTTATTACAGTATTATAATGATGCAGTAAGTAAATGTAATAGGTTTTAGAACATTAAGTCTAGTTATTTTTTTATGCTGTACAGGAGTTACAAGCTAATGTGAACATTACTATTTCCCCATCTGATAAAGGGGGAGCTATAATGATGCTCAACCATAAAGATTATATAAAAAAATATGACTTTAATGTTGTCAGATAGTAGTACTTAACTCATAGTAAATCTCTGTAATATTAGTAAGTCTATTTTGACTTTGGCTTCCAGGTATATTAGTAAGGAATTATATGACTTCTGCATTCTTGAGAGACCTTTAATACCCCTTATAAAGGGCCTGCCTAAAATCCATAAATCTTTATCTGACCCACCCTATAGGCCAATTGTGGCAGGGCAAGGTTAGGTCACAGAGCCCATATCCATTTATTTAGAAAAAAAGTCTACATCCTTTATTAGTGAATGATGTAGGCATCCAATATATGAGAGATTTCTTGCAAAGTCATAATGATTTTGATAATTGACGCATAGACTATATGTATGTTGATGGAATTGGCACTTACCAATAACGTATTTGCGTTTGAAGGGAAATTTTACATTCAACAATATGGAGCAGCCATGGACACACCATGCGCCAACTCCTGTGCCAGCACAATGGAAAGCATGGGCACACCATGCGCCAACTCCTGTGCCAGCACAATGGAAAGCATGGGCACACCATGCGCCAACTCCTGTGCCAGCACAATGGAAAGCATGGGCACACCATGTGCCAACTCCTGTGCCAGCACAATGGGAAGCATGGGCACACCATGCGCCAACTCCTGTGCCAGCACAATGGGAAGCATGGGCACACCATGCGCCAACTCCTGTGCCAGCACAATGGGAAGCATGGGCACACCATGCGCCAACTCCTGTGCCAGCACAATGGGAAGACTGTTGTTGAATAATGTTATTTGTAGCAGAAATTTGTTACATTATAGTCATTTTGTGGAGGATATATTTTTTAGCTGGAGAGGTTCCACAGAATTATTTGGAGTGTTTTTTTTTTTTTTTTTTTAATGAGCGTACCTCTTTCTTGAAGTTTACTACAGGTACATCTCTTTATGAGATTGACATTTTAGATGTCAGGCTAACAAGAGAAGTCCATGTTCTGCACACTGAGGATTATAGGAAAGAATGTAGGAAGAACAACCTTTTATCACACTCTAGTATGCATCCCACATATGTATTAGGATCATAGGTTCATACTAGGCTATCTGCCCTGGGGCAATTAAAAGCCTAGCCCGATTCTGTATGGCTTACGCCATCCCTTGATTTGAGTATACTGTGCCCTCTGTCTAATAGTGACACGGGAGTAATCCCTGGGACAAACCTACGATCCCCCATCCACCTATCGAGATTCTTCTTGAAGAGATTCAGTGAGGTGCTCTGCCTCATATGAACTGGAATTCTATTCCAGAGCGAAGGGAGCCTCTGGGTTATGGACCTGTCCCTCCAGCAAGTTCTATTTATTTCTGTGCTGAGGTTCAAGTCCCTCGAGCGTGTGGCTCTAAGGGATTTAGATTTACTGAGGTGGAGCATGACCATTAATTCTGGATTTGACATAGCTTTGTATGTCAGGCATAGATCGCCTTGAAGTAGGCGGTATGCAACTGAGTAGAGCTGGAGTTTTTTTTTAACAGAGCAGCATATGGCATCTGTTTGAGACCCTTGATCCTCTTGGTGAGATACTTTTGGGGTCTTTCTAATTGCTGCAGGTGTCGGATAAGGTACATCCCAAAAGGGGCATTGTATTCTATGATGGGCCTGATGAGGGATGAATAAAGGGGCACGATTACCTCTCTTGATCTAGATGTGAAACCCTTCGTGATGAGGTGGGCTATTGTAGAAGGTCTTTCTAACCACTTTGGCAATGTGGTTTTCAAAGGAGAGATTGCTATCAACTTGGGTCCCCAGGTCCCTAATAACTTTCGCTGTACTTAATGGGTTTCCGCCTATGTAGTAATTTGTGGGCACATTGTTTTTGCCAAAGGGTATGACTATACATTTTTTAGCATTTAGCTTTAAACCATGGCACTGGCACCAGTTATCTGTCTCTCTGAGACCTTTTTGAAGGATGTTTGTGTCAGCTGGAGAGTCGATTATGGCACCCAGCTTGCAGTAGTCTGCGAACTTGGTGAGCCATAGTCCTCCCACGTTTGAATGTACCTCAGAAAAGTATATACCAAACAAGACTGGTCCCAGGACAGAACCCTGTGGGATGCCACTTGTGACCGGTTTCGAGTCTGATATGGCTCCACCAACTCTCACTCTGTGGGTTCTGTCTGAGCCAGTTTGCGACCCATCTTGTGACATAGGGGTTTATATTTAAGCTGGATAGCTTAACTATGATGCCCGAGTGGGGTATTGTGTCAAATGCCTTTGCAAGGTCCAGATAGGCTGTGTGGACTACCTTCCCTTCATCTATGGCTTTGGTGACTGTTTCGAAGAAGTCAACCAGGTTCAAAAGGCAGGATCTGCCCTTGACAAAGCCGAACTGGGTAGGATCTAGTGTCTGTAGGTCCCCAATGTCTTTGTTTATGAGCTCCATGATGATCCTCTCCATAGCCTTGCAGACTAAGCTAGTCAGGCTTATGGGGCGATAGTTTCCAGGGTCCGTAGAGGCTCCAACTTTGTGGAGTGGGACCACTGTTGCTGTACGCCATTCTGCGGGCATAAATCCTGTAGTGAGGCTGAGATTGTATAGCTGTTTTATTTGAGGGATTAGTTCCTCTTGGAGTTCATGTAGGACGCAACCTGGGATGCCATCTGGTCCCATGGAAGCAGTGTTTTTTGCTTTGGAGAGGGCAGCCTTCACCTGAGCATCAGAGATGTTTGGGAGGCAGCCCTCTGCCGGGATAGATACTTTCTCTTTTGGGGGGGGGGGTGAAGTTTGCACTGAACCTGTCTGCCAGGATATTGGCGATGTCTGTGGGTTCAGTGTATTTTTTGTCATTTAGAATCAACTCAGAACAAGTCTGAGAGTTGCATCCCAGGTTCCTAACATAACTGAAAAAAGCCTTATGATTGTCTTTGGTGTCCTGTGCAATTTTTCTTTCGAAGCTGGCCTTGGAGGATTTTATGAGGGATCGTAATTTTTTGCTAGTACTGATCAGAGATGCCTTTCCTATTAGGGATTTTGCTCTATCATGTAGTAGCTTCCTCCTTCTGTTGTACAGTTTATTTATGGCAGGGGTCCACCAGACTGGACGCCTGCCTTTGGAAGATTGGGTCTTGGTTTTGTTTGGGATAGCATGATCCATGCATTCCTGGAGATGTCCGTAGAATGCGTTTATATAGGATTCTGCAGTTTGGGCGTAGTTTCCACTGGCCCTGGGGCCTTGAAGGATTCCACTTTGGTTTTGAGAAGTGAGAAGTTCGCTTTTGAGAAGTTTTTCACTGTGGTTTTCTGGGCTGGGGGTGGGGTCGGGATGTGGACATCCAGTGAAATTAATTTATGGTCTGATCTTACCAATGAGAGATATACTTCTGGTGTGGAGCATAGAGTCCCCATGTTGGTAATGATCAGGTCTAGTATGTTGTCCCCTCTTGTGGGAGTGGTGACTAGTTGTTCCATAGCATTTGAGTTTATAATTTCCAGGAACCTTTGGGCTAAGGTGCTGGGGTTTGAGTAGTGCTCCCAGTCAATGTTTGGGTAGTTGAAGTCACCCAATATAATGGTGTTTGGAGAGATCTTCATGTTCTCCAATGTTTTCAGGAAAGCCGAGTGGGATTCCTGACTTTGAGAGGGTGGTCTGTAGGATGCTATAAACTGAAATGCAGTCTTGCCCACTGTTAGTTGCACATGGATGGTCTCCGATACTTCGTGCAATGCCACTAACTTGGAGGTGTGGATATCCTTGATAAATATGGAAACGCCCCCCTCCTTTTGTGGTTCGGTCTGGGTTTTGGGGCCAAAAAGCATGATATGAGGTATAGCCTGGTAGTGCTGGGGTGCTCTCTGGAGCCTGTCACTGCACAGATATCGATGTTCTCCATACTGAGGAGAGCTTCGAGTGCATGCATCTTGAGGTTAAGACTTCTGGCGTTAAGCAGCATTACCCTTAGTTCCTTGTGCTGTCTATGGGGGTGAGTTTGACTTTTGAGCCTTGCCTAAAAAAGGCACTATGGGGGTGGCAAGAGCCTTTGCCAATATCCGAAAGCCCAGTGGTGACTGGTGCAAGCCGTCCCTAGTGAAGCAACGTGGCTTGTCCAGCATGTCATCCCAGGCTGACAGACACTGGATCCCCTTTGAATGACACGAAAATTTTAGCCAATTGTTAAAATCGATCATTTTGTCTTTGCACTGTGGCATCATTCTAGGTGAGGGTAAGATGCTGCTCAAGGTCAGGGTCATACCAGCCTGGGCCACATGATCAGAGAGCTCCTCTATGTCTCTTTTCATGTAGTCCAGGGAGGTATGTCTCAGGTCATTCACACCAGCATGTACAATGACAGTCATATTTGCATTTGCTTTGGAGTGACCCGAGTGCTTGTGTTATGTGGCGGATCCTAGCACCAGACAGGCAGCTCACAGTGACCTTCTCTTTATTTAGGCTGGTGAGCGGGACTTTTGAAAGGACAGGCTTCATCTACTTCTAGACTTACCAAAGACAGTACAATGTTCCAAGCAAGTAGCCTTAGTTTAGGGATAGAGGATATACTGAGGCTGAATATGATGAACATTTACAAATGGTCCAGAGGGAAAGGGATGATGCAGGTAAACCTTATTTTTCAGAAAGAATATGACACTGGTTAATGGGCTAGATGGTTATCGCAAAAAAGAACGTAAATTAAGTCTACCCTATACCTCTGACAATAAGAAAGTTATGGATATTATACATAAGAATTAGCATGTCCTAACAGCAAATTGTGCGGAGATGTCCAAAAGTTACTTATAAAAATTTGAAATCATTAAAACATAGGCTTTGCCATAGAACTGGTATGGTAACCAGCAAAACTATTTATAAAAGACAAGGAACATTTGGTTGTAGACACAGCCATTTTGCAAGTATATTGCCAATAAGAACGTTTTTATACATCCAGATACAAGAACATATTTTAAGGCATTATGCTGATTGTTCAACTGCTAATATTATATATTTAGCCCACTGTGTTCTAGGTTTTGAGCTCTATGTTGGCATGACTACTAGACCGTTAAGGGATAGGATTAGGGAACATATATATTACAGCAACATTGGAGACACCAGAAGTGCTGTCACTAAATATACTGTTGAAGGTACCGTCCATACACAAAATCGTAGTGATCCTGCCAAGCACTGTATGGTTGGGGAATAATAGGAACACACTTGAAAAGTGCGAGCAAAAATTTGCTACAAGGTTATGGGTTTAAATGAAGCTTTGACACTCAAACCCTTTTTAAGGGACAGAAGGCTTAGTTACATTTGCTAACCTTGTCCCCCCCCCCACACTTTTTTCAATACACACTCTGTCGTGGCTGTTATATATATATTTTATAGTAGTTATAGGTGTGTCTGCTTATATAGACACATACTCCTCCTACATTATATTTTCTGTTTTTACTGTTGTATACACATTTTTTATGTTAGCAGTATTTAGCTATGATGTTTAGTTTTGTTTATATGTTTTTATATATTTTTTATGCATTTGTTTTTAGACCATCTTAGCACATTGAGTGTTCATGTAGAAGTTTTAGTTTATTGTAAATTTCATATAAGGTGTATATTTAGTTTAACTATGTGGATGGCAGGACTGTTTCAGCTTTTGACGTAGTTCTGCATTAAATGTTCCAAAACATCAGTATATTTTGCAACAGTATAAGGAGATAGTTTATGTATAATGCATATTATACTGCATGGATATCTGCCTTATATCTGAAATTTATTACGCAAATTGTGGTTGGAACATACTAAAAAATGCACTTATTTTGCTAAAGTGTTAGGTTACTTTAAATCACTTGGTTTCCACTAATTATTTAATTGGGAGGGAAAAAGGTTGCTAGCAGTGATTCATTTAACACCGTTTAATGTTTAGTCTTCTGACAGAATTTTATGTCTGATGAAGCATAGGAGGATACATGAAAGCACTTACATGCTTACTAAATAAATTGGTTTTATGCCGTGCATGTCCTTTGCCTGCTTGGATTTCTTGCATTTTCTCAAATGTGTCACTCTTCTTAGGCCTTTGATCAAAGATCCCACTCCACCATAGGATCCATCTATAATCTTGCAAGCGTTGACACAAAAACCCTTGGAACCGGCTAATGATTATTATGACTTGAAATTTTGGGTCTGTATTAGATCAGCGAAATGGGATTACAGCTAATGCCATTTCTATAGATAGAAATCCCTAAACAGTGAAGGCTCAGGTGAGCAATTTTTTTTTTCCCGGGGGGGGGGGGGTCGCTTGGCCTGAGCCGTGACATTGCCCTTTACCCCCACTGTACAGCGATCTCTGGTGGGAGGTTGTTTGAAGTGGTGTGTTTGTGTTTTGAGGGCAAGCAATTTCTTTCCCAGGAAAAGAAATAAGAAGTTGTGTACTCACCATAACGTCCCATCTGAGTAGGTATCTTCATTTGTCTGCAACCTTTGGGATACGGATCCGATCTCGGATCCGAGCCGGCAACTTCTACCACATAGATCCGAGCTCCTAGCTCCTCCCTTTACCCATAATCCCCTGCCAACCCTGACTGACCTCAGATCAAGTTTGCCTCATATAACAACTTGTTACTGTGTCCCGGAAGGGACTCATGTAAGACAAGTCCTACTTAGAATCATATTGGTCAGGGGGAAGGAGGGTGGGATGGTTGCAGACAAATGAAGATATCTACTCAGATGGAACATTATGGTGAGTACATAACTTCTTAATCTGAACTAGGCACTTCATTTGTCAGCAACCTTTGGGACAGAGTCCCCAGCTACCTGAATCTTGGGTGGCCTTCATGGAAGGATATTTGAGAGCACTGCAGAGCCAAAGGACGCCCTATCTCTGGAGACAACATCCAGTTTGTAATGGCTGATAAAAGTATGGGATGAAGCCCAAGTGGCTGCGGAACAAATATCATCCAAGGGAACCCTAGATCTAAAAGCAGCCGATGTAGCAACGGCCCTAGTAGAATGAGCGCGGACTCCCTGAGGTGCAGGCCTTCCCGAACTCTGATATGCTAAGAGAATACAGCTAGCTATCCATCATGACAGGGTAACTTTAGAAACCGACTTGCCTAAGTTGGTTTTGGCAAAGGAGACAAATAACTGGTCGGATTGTCTTTGACCAGCCGTTCGATGAATATAAAAGCGCAGTTGTCTGTGCACGTCCAAAGAATGCAGCTTATATTCTCCTTTGTTCTGATAGTTGGGGAAGAACACGGGAAGATTAATAGATTGATTAATGTTTGCTTCAGAAGATACCTTAGGCAGAAAAGACGGATTGATCCTGAGGTAAACTCTATCCTGATGGAAGGCCAAATACGGTGGTTTGACACAGAGAGCCTGAAGTTCAGAGACTCTTTTAGCTGAAGTAATGGCCACCAGAAAGGCCGTTTTCCAAGAGAGGTATTTGAGATCAACCGTGGCCGCCGGCTCGAAAGGGGCACTTGTCAAGGCCTGTAGAACTAAAGATAAATCCCATGGGGGTACTACCTCCTTGACAGGAGGTCTGAGGAGGAAGGTACCCTTGAGGAAAGCTTTACAGAGCTTGGAGGTAATAAGGGGGCCAGACTCATGCCCTACATGATAGTGCGAAATCGCTGCTAGTTGTACCTTGACTGTAGAACAGCTAGCCCCCTGATGAAAAAGGGTAGTTAGAAAATCCAAAACCGATGTTAAAGGTGCCGTAAAAGGATCTAAGTGACGGTGCTCAGCCCAGATGGAAAAGCGTTTCCACTTACTCCGATAGACCTTTCTGGTGGATGGCTTGTGTGCTGCTACTAGAATGGCTTTGACTGGTGAGGAGATTCCGGGAGTCCTTATCAGGAGTGGAACTAGAGCAACCAAGCCGTCAGCTTGAGGTTGGCCAGGTTGGGGGTCGGAAGACCCAGAGGGTGAGTAATGAGATCCGGAAGGGGATCCAGAATCTAGGGCGGATGAATCAGGTGAAACCATAGGTACGGGAACCACGTCTGATGAGGCCAGAATGGGGCAATGAGGATCATCTTGCTCCCCAACCGACTGGCTTTCTGTAAAAGTTTTAGCATCAAGGGCAGTGGAGGGTAAGCGTAAAGAAGACCGGGAGGCCAAGCATGTACTAGAGTCTCTCGGGGACTCCCCCAGAGGGGGGATTAGAGTGAAGTAACTGTTGCATTTGGTATTTGAGGGAGAGGCAAAAAGATCGGAACAGGGTTGCCCCCACTGGGCAAATATTCGCTCTGCTACTAGAGGATTGAGAGACCATTCGTATGGGGTCAGGATTGTATGACTGAGCCTGTCTGCTAGGATGTTGGACCGTTCCGGAATGTGCGTTGCAATGAGAAAGCGGTTGGTGGATATCACCCATTCCCACACTCTCATGGCCTCGCGACAAAGAGGATAAGACCTGGTTCCCCCCTGTTTGTTGATGTACCAGACCACTGACATGTTGTCCGTTTGTACCGCAATCGTCCCAATCGGAAGAAGGTCGTGAAGTGCCTGCAATGTCAAAAGCACCGCCCTCATCTCTAGGACACTGATATGCAAGGAGTTCTCTATGTCGTTCCACGTGCCTTGGACCGTTCTGCCTGAATAATGCCCCCCCACCCCAGGCGAGAAGCGTCCGTGGTCACTGTGGCGATGGGAGGAGGCATCGAGAATGGGCATCCCGTGTGGAGGCTCAGGGACTGGAGCCACCACACGAGCGACCTTCTGCAAGTCCTGTTTAGGGGAATGGGATGGTACAGGGGTTGAGAGACAGGGACCATTGCACCTGAAGGGTCCACTGCAGGACCCTCATATTCAGATGGGCCAAGGGCAGCAGATAAATTGCTGCCGCCATGGACCCTAGAGCCCTCAGGACCAATTCCGCCGGTGGAGCTTGAAGTTGGAGGATGGCCTGTAGATGCAACCTCAGGTCTGAAGCCGATCTGGAGTCAGGAAAGCAAGCATTAGTCTGGAATCCAGTCTCGCCCCTATGAAATCTATTACCTGTGTAGGAGCCAGAGAGGATTTGGCCATGTTGACCATCAATCCTAGATGTGGAGCAAGAGTGAGGAAGTAATCCCTGCATGAAGAGAGCAGATGCCTTGTTGGGGCGGTAAGGAGCCAGTCATCCAGGTATGGAAGACCTGAATTCCTTGGAGTCTCAGGTGGGCCGCTATTGCCGCTAAGACTTTGGTGAACACCCTGGGGGCTGAGGTGAGACCGAAGGGGAGGGCCCTGAACTGAAAGTGACTGGCTCCCAGCCGGAAGCGGAGAAACCTCCTGGAGCGTCTGTCCACTAGAATGTGACAGTACGCATCCTTGAGGTCTACTGAGCACATCCAGTCGCTCTCCCATAACAGGGGGAGACTAGAGTGCAGCGTGACCATCCGGAACTTTTCTTTGGGTACTGCCAGGTTCAAGAGAGAGAGGTCGAGGATGGGCCTCAAGTCCCCCATCTTTTTTAGCTGATCTGGGGGGAACGGGTTGGATGGCTCTTTTTTGTAAAAGCTGCTGAATTTCTGTAGCAGCCGCCTCCCTCTGATTGGGTGGTACATCAGGGAGGCGTCTGGTTTTGGGGGTTACAATAAAGGGAATTTGGTAACCTCTGGATATGATGCGAAGCACCCAGCGATCTGTTATGGACTCCCACATTGCTAGGTGCCTCGAAAAATGCCCCCCGACTGCCTCCAGAGTGGAGCAGCCGGGCAACCCCTCAGGGGTTCTGCGTGGGCCTCTCAGAGAAGGGTTCTCTGGACCCAAAATTCCTGGGACCCCCTCTGCCTCTAGGGCGGCGTCCTCCCTGTCCTCCTCTGCCACGAGAGGACTGGTTATCCGGAGCAGACTGGGATTGATGCGATTTCCGGAACCACATCTTCTTCTGACCCTTTTGGTTCTTGGAAAAGGACCTCTGGGGAGCAGAGAAGTGGACTCCGACGGCAGACAACGTCTTCCCATCTTTCTCGCTCTGGACTAAAGTGTCAAACGGTTTTGCCAAACAGAGCAGAACCATCAAAGGGGGCATTCGCGAATGATGCCTTAAAGGGTTCCGAGAAGTCACAATGTCGGAGCCAGGCTTGTCGCCTCATGACCAGGCTGACTCCGCCAGCTCTAGCGGCTCCCTCAGTGGCGTGAGGCAAAAGCCACATAGAGGTGTTAGAAATGGAACGTAGAGTGGACATTCAGGAGGAGTACAGTTGTTTGTCCCCTTCCGACATGGACTCTAGGGGGAAGGCAGCGTATACTTTTATTAGATCCCGCTGCATCCGGATGACGTGTGCCATATAGTTCAGCACCCTCATCGAGAAGGTTGCTGAACTGAAGGACCGCTTCCCAAGGCGGTCCATCGCAAGAGACTCCTTGCTCGGTGGGTGGACCGTGGGGCTCTCCTGAGCCAAGTCTCTCTTGGTGGCCGCCGCCACCAACATGTCATCCACAGGGGGACCTCTGCTCCAATGGATTCTCTCTGCGGGGGCACTCAAGATCCTGTCCGGGTGCTTGGGGACTGGTTCTACAGTGTTCGGCTCCCTCCAAGCCCTGGTGGCGATAAGGTCCACCAGGGGGGACACCCAAGAGTTAGATGGCCCTGCTTCGAACGCCTCTAGGAATACGGACTCATCGGAGGAAGACTTGGGGGCAGACCAACCCCCCCCTCATCCTAAGCATTTCCATGATGTCTCCAAAGGAGACATCCTCGGGGGGTGACCTTGGGGAGCCTTCCCCTTCATCTAAGTCCGTATCTTCTGTAAGGGACTCTGGGGAGTCCACGTGCCTCCTCTTACACTTAGACTTGTGAGGAACCTCCTCGAGGGGGCTGTCCGAGGAAGTCTCACCAGCAATGTCATGTTCCGAAGGAACACCCCGAAGCGCTGAAGCAGGCTGCCCCAAAGGCCGGGTGATGGGAGCCTGGACCAGCTGAGAGGGAGTGCAGGGGGGAGCCAAAACCAGGACCGGAGGCCCGGATGCACTCAACAGTGCCCTCTCCACCGCAGCGAAAGCTGAGGGGGAGCCGCCCTCGATCGGATCAGAGAGTCAACTCCCACCTGGACCTGGGGCCGAGACCATCGGATCCGAAGGACTCACGTGCTCCGACAGGGACGGAGCCGAAGGCACACAGAATCCCTTGGATCTGAAGCTCGGCCCGCGGCTCCGAGAGGTCGGATCCGAGAAACTCGAGGGAACAGTCGGAACCGAAGTGCCCAGCACTGTCGACTCCGACCCACCCCCGGATCCAACGCGGCTTGGCTCTGAACGCTCCGAACCCGGAAAATGGGTTGGAGAAGGAGCGATTGGAACAAAGAATGGGGTCGAGCTCCCCCCCCGGGGGGGGGGGGAGGCAAGAGCACTCCCATCTGTAGCTGGGCCTGGATGAACCTCCTCATCATCCGGTCCATGTCTGCATCAGACATGCTATAAGTGGACCTCGAAGAGGCCACCGAGGCATGCCTGGAGTGCCGCCTCGATGACCTCGACGAGGGCCGGGGTCACCTCCTCCTTGGGCCCCGGGGAGAAGCAAGGGGACCGGATCCGAGGAGGAGGCGAGGGAGAAGCCCATTTGGCGGGCGGGGCCGAGGAGGAGTCCTCGGCCCGCCTCTTATGGTGCTTCTCTCTCTGCTGGTCTTCCTTGGCCTCCCTCTCCTCCAGTGCCGAAGCGGGAGGCTGAGTCCCGACCGGAGGGAGGGAGGGGAGGCAGGAGTGGCCGCCACCGAAGGCTGGATAGCGGCCACAGAAGTGCCGGAGCCGGATCTGGGGGCAAAAGGTCCGCCAGAATCAGCTTCGACCTCCGGTCCTTAAGTGCCCGGGGGTTGAACGCCGCACAGATCGCGCATCCAGAGGAGAGGTGTTCAACCCCAAGGCACCTAACGCACAGAGTGTGGCCATCCGCCGGTGAAAGCTTATGGCCACACTCGGTGCACTTAGTAAAAATGGCTTTAGGGGCCTCTGACATTTTTAAATAAAGGAAAAAACACAGTCACTAGGCCCCTACACACACACTACGACCAGCGAGGAAGGGAGGAGAAAAAGGACCACAAAATTAAATTTAGATAAAAAAGAGCTATAGGGGTACCTAACCAATCACTCTCACTCACAGCAAAAGAAAAAAGGAAGAAAATGGAATTTTTTTCTCACAAAGTTTCGATAAACCAGGAGCTCAGGAACCTAGCTTGAAGCGCGGCAAACTAGATCTGAGGTCAGTCAGGGTTGGCAGGGGATTATGGGTAAAGGGAGGAGCTAGGAGCTTGGATCTATGCTGTGGCAGAAGTTGCTGGCTCGGATCCGAGATCGGATCCGTATCCCAAAGGTTGCTGACAAATGAAGTGCCTACTTCAGATTCACTGTTTTGAACATTCATGGTTTAATGAGGTCAATGATTATGTGTCGATGGAGGCATTCGCTGGAATGCCTCAGTATATTTAATATAGGCCCGAAATTTTTATCCTGGATGTCTGCCTTTCACATAGCCATTACTTCAGCAATAGGAGTTTGAGTTACAGGCATAGTTTCCCTAGGTGCAAACCCAACTATCTGATGTCATCAATCTTCCTTCATTCTTGACGAACAGGACTCTTGTTGTGATCCCTCAGAACCAGTTCAGAAGTTATAACTCAGGACAGCCAAAAAAAAAAAAAAACTCTGGACCAAGAGTCTACCCACAATGCCCATCTCCCTAGTACTTCAGATCTTATCTGCTGCTCTAAGACATGTCAGCCGATACTCCCCAGCTGCTTTAATTTTACTTTTCTTTAACTTCGTTCTCTTTGAAAGTTAGTTTAATCTCATTTTAGTGTGCATTTTTAGATTGCCATTGCTGATATGTTCCCCCCTCCCTTCTTTACCCTTTAAATATATCTTACTACCATTGTTGGTATTTTCTATTCTCAAAACTTTTTGGTACTCTTTCATACCACTGCTGGTAGGTTTTTCTTTCTAGCCCTTAAATGTGAGCAAGTTTTTTTTTTTAAATATGAGCAGAAAGGTAGTTCAGGCTTCAAACAGTACCAAGACTGTGGAAAAAAGATGCCAGAGTACTCAAGTTGAGCATAAAGAAGTTATTCAGTGCTGACCTCACCATCAGCACTGGGCACAAAGACAGACGAGAGAGTAAAATTCCTAAAAATAAATGCAAAACAGCCTTCAGCACAGTCAGTTTTGTTCCCTTCAGTATTGAAGGTCTCATCACTGGTTTTGACAACCTCTGTGGTGAGTTTACTTGGCAGCAACTATAACAGTCTCAGCACAGGAAATTTTGTCAGCACCAGCATCATAGACATCCTCTGTTCAGACTTCAGTCTGCTCCACAGCATATGGTGCAGAAACGAGAAATATACAACTGCCCGAACTAGATATTTCTCTTCCACAGACCCCTTTCTGGGTCAATTTGCCAGTCCTTTTTTGGACATGCCAGAGTCACCCTCGGGGATGTCAGTTCATTCAACCAGAAGTCTTTCCAAGGTAGACATGGTGAGATTAGTGGATCAGCTTTTGGCAGTACCCACTCAGACCTCCCACCACTCTGGAATCATAGGCTTATAGGTGCATACTAGGCTAATAGCACTGGAGCATTTACAAGCCTAGCCCATAGGATTACCCTGGCATCATGCCACCTGAACCTGTTACCAGTGCCTCTTTAGTCACTGGAGTGATCCCTGGGGTGAATTTTCTATTTCTCATCCACTCATCAAGATTTCTCTTGAAGAGGGCCAGTGAGGTGCTGTTTGACATGTATGGGAAGTAAATTCCATAGCATGGGCAGTTTCTGGGTTATGAAACGGTCCCTCCAGCACATTCTGTTGATTGTGTTAAGGAGGTTGAGGTCTCTGGAGCATGTGGTGCACAAGGATTGGGATTTCTTTAGATGCAGCATTTCTAACAGATTTGGGTCAGACATGGCTTTGTAAGTCAAGCAGAGATCACATCTTGAGTGATATGAGAGAATAGTAGGATTTTTTTTTTAGTCTGTCCATATAGGACAAGTGTTTCAGGCCTAGGATCCTCTTTGCGAGGTACTTTTGCAGTCTCTCCAGTTGTTGCAGGTGTCTAGTGTGGTACATGCCAAATGGGGCATTGTACTCAATGACTGGCCTAATGAGAGAAGAGTACAGGAAGACAAAACCTCTTTCTTACTGGATGCAAAACCCTTAGCAATGAAATATGCCACACAGGACTTTCTGACCACAGTGGCAATGTGGTGGTCAAAAGAGAGGTTGCTGTCAACCTGTGTTCCCAGATTTCTTAGAACACCTTCTGCGTGCAGTGGACTACCATCAATGTGGTAATTTATAGGAACTGGGTTTTTCCCAAAGGGGATGATGACATTTTTGGCATTGAGCTCAAGGCCATGATTCTGACACCAGTCATTGGCCTCAGTGAGGGCTTTCTGTAGAATATCATCACTTGGGGAATGAATAACTCCCAACTTGCAATAGTCTGCAAACTTTACCAGCCAGAGTCCCTTCATATTGACCTACACTTCAGAGAAGTAGATACCAAACAGGAGTGGACCCAGGACCGTACCCCGTGGGACTCCACTCATGACTGGTTGGCAGTCTGACTTGGAGTCAGCTACTTTCACACTGTGGGTTCTGTGAGCCAGTTTGCAACCCACCTAATGATATAGGGGTTGATGCCTAGCTTAGTGAGTTTTTCTACGATTCCTGAGTGGGGAATTATATCAAAGGCCGTGGCCAGATCAAGGTAGGCTGTATGAACCACCTTGCCTTCATCCACAGCTTTAGTGACTAACTCGAAGTCGACCAAGTTGAGCAGGCATGATCTACCCTTCACAAAACTAAACTGTGTGGGATCCAGAGTCTGGATATTCCCTACATCCTAGTTTATTAGGTCCATGACTATGTGCTCCATAGCTTTGAATATCAGACTTGTCAGGCTAATGGGGTGATAGTTCCCAGGGTCTGTAGTCACTCACACTTTGTGGAGAGGGATGACTGTAGCAGTGCACCACTCAGTAGTAAAAGCCTGAGGTGAGGCTGTGATTGAACAGGGAACACAGAACAGGACACACAGGTGAGGTGCCAGCATCACTGATTGTCAAGGTTTCTTCTCCCAGTACTCCTATTTCCTCCTCTGACCTCCCTTTTAGGTTCAGAGCCAACTTCAACTGCCCCGGTTCCAGACATTATGGTGCCAACAGAAGCTTCTTCTTTGGTACAGAGTCTGGCTCTCATGTGTTTGGCCCCCTCAATGCCAATAGACTCACATGGCCATAGTTCAGCTGTCAGTTCTGGGGACTCAGTACAGTGCTGAATTTAGGCTCAGGGCCATCCCTGGTTCTCACAACCATGGCAGTTTGACTCATTTCCAGCTTCTGTTTTGGAGATCAGTCCTCTGGAGCAGGGTGTGACCCCAGTTCTAAGGTGATCTCTCAGTTCCAGGCTCCCATCCCTTGCAGGTGGGCCTGCCTTCCAGATCATGGAGAGAGCTCTAGCCTCAGTGGGGTCTTAGCTAGCTCCATCTATGTTGGAGTGTCACATTTGTGCCCTCTAGTTCACAGTTGCCAGTCACATCAGGACAGCAGGCATCAAAGCAGCAATATTTCCCTGATCAGGGTCCCTTGTTTTGTGGGGTCTTTTCCAAGGATTCCACTAGCCAGGTGTGAAAAAGATGGAGACCCTTTCTGCTGTGAATATTAATTTCTCTACTCAACGTTCGTACTGCAGAAATTAGAGGAGTGGAAAAATGTGGTTCAAAACTCAAGGGCCTTTTCATGTCACATTTGGTGAATACTCCCCTCAGGGCAGAAGGGGGGGTGTTTTAATGGAAGATGCCCTCCCCATGGCAGAGGGAGTCCGCAGAATCAGGGGTCCAAAGACTGCTCCTCTGGACAACCCTAACAACACTTCTGAATAGAGGCCCAATTGCTTACCTCTGGAAGCAGTCGAGGGAAGGATTTTGCTGCACCATACAGCCTAACTATTAATAACTTCAGATTTTTGGGTGCAAAGAATCACCAGAGGCCACTACATCCTCTTTACTCTTTTCTTAAAGTCAACCAAAAAGAGTCTGCGACATTCCACCCAATTAGAGGGACCAAGCAACCATAGATTCAAAAGCTGCTATACAAGAGTCATCCAAGCACCAGACCAAAGAGGATCAATTTCTTACTCAAGATTCTTAGTGCCAAAAAAAAAAACGGGGACTGGAGTCCCATTTTAGATCTCAGCCTTCTGAACGAGTTTATTCAGCAAACAAAATTCTGTTTCTAGAGAACAATTGGATGTGCGCTATGTGATGAGCATCCTGAATGTCTATAAAGATGGACAAATGTTCCAGAAGGTTCCTTAGCTTCTGGCTGAGAGCCAGTCATTTCCAGTTCAGAGAGCTACCATTCAGTCTCACCACAGCCCCCAGGGTGTTCATCAAATGCACGTTAGCAGTAACAGCTCACTTGAGACTACACAGATTCCAAGTGTTTCCATACCTAGATGACTGTCTCCTCACCACCCCTACCAGGCATCTACTGCTACAAGACATAGATTTCATACTAAATCTTTTTCAATCTTTGGGCATTACGATCAACAAAGAGAAATCCCAGTTGGCACCAACTCAAGACCTAGAATTCATAGGAACACAACTCAATACAGTTTATTGCTAGCTTTTGTCCCTCTACACACTACAAAAAATAAGATTGCAAGACAAAATCCCCACTCTTTTCATCCTCCAAGGCCTAGGATCTATGTCAGCGACCATAACCTTAGTGCCCCTGGCAAGATTTCATATGAAACTGCTTCACTGGCTTTTAACTGCACAATGGTCAATACTGATGCACCTCATTTTCTAATTTTGATAAATCGCTGCAAGAAGGACCTATCCTGGTGGAGGAGATTCTATGGGGCCACACCTTCATTCCATCTCCGCACACAGCCATAGTGACCACAGACACCTCCCAGATTGGGTGGGGGGCATTATCTGCAAAGGACAGTCGTCACTTGGTGCCTGCAAGAGGCCAATTTACACAGCAGTGTCCTGAAATTAAAGGCAGTGCTTCTAGTGTTGCCAGCCTTTCAGTTTGTCCTCCCTTCAGTAAGAACTGCAATCCAGTCAAACATGTCAGTAGGCTGGTACATCAACAAACAAGGGAGAACCAGATCTTACCCCCTGTGCCAGGAAGCTTTCAGGATATGGCAGTGGGAAATTTCTTCCAACCGCTTTCTGATAGCAATGCATATCCCCAAAAGCTCCAATGTGATTTAGCGGACATCCTCCTGCATCACAAGGAGTCTCTCAATCCCAAGGAAGTGATACATATTTTGTCAATGGGGCCAGCCTTGATGCAATCTCTTTGCCTCCCCAATGAAGAAATGCTGCTGCTATTTTGCCTTAATTCCGCCACAAGGGAGTTCCCAAGAGATGCCCTCCTCCACAATTGGCCCCCAGGACTACTTTATGTCTTTCCCCATTCTTGAAGAAAGCCCAGATATTGAGAAGCAAAGTGATCTTCATTGCACCCTATTAGCCCCATCAAGTGTGGTTTCCCCTCTTATGGCCTCGTCTGATTCACCATCCTTGGATACTGGACCCAGTTCCAGACCTGCCCTCTCATCTGCAGGGACTGGTGCATCTCAACCTTCACCGTTTCAAGCTGACAGCTTGGTATCTCAATTCCATTAACTGCCAGGAAGAACTTACCTTCTCCCACTAAAAATAATCCTTCTGCTTTCTCAAATTGTCCACCAGGAAACTATCTTCGCAAACAGAAAAGACCCTCTATTTTGGGCCTGTAAGAATAATTTAGAACCCTTTTCAGCACCGGTTGACAAGGTCTTGGAATTCATAGGTAGGTACTAGGCTATCAGCCCTGGGTCCTATATAAGCCTAGCCAAAGAGGTTCCCTGGCTTTCGCCACCCAAGAAAATCATTTTCCTGTGCCCCTGTCAAGCAGTGCCGCAGAAGTGATCCCAGGGGTGAATTTTCTATTTCCCATCCAAAGTTTTTCTTAAAGAGGGCCAATGAGGAGCTTTGCTTGACATGAATGGGTAGTTTTGTTCCAGAGTACAGGAAGTCTCTGGGAGAGGAATCTATCCCTCCAGCATGTCCTGTTTAATGTGGCGACAAGGTTTAGGTCCCTGGGGCATGTGGTTTGGAGAGGTTGGGATTTCAAGTGTAGCATGTCCAATAGCTCTGGATTTGACATAGCTTTGTATGTTAGGCAGAGATAGCCTCTGAGTAGGCAATATGCGACAGAGTAGAGCTGGAGTTTTGAGGCGGTCTGCGTATGGCATCTGTTTGAGGCCAGTAATCCTCTCAGAGGTATTTGTGACCTTACCAATTGTTGTAGGTGTCCTGAGAGATGCATGCCAAATGGGGTATTTTACTCTATAATGAGTCTGATAAGGGATGAGTAAAGAGGAACAATGACCTTTTTTCTAGAGAACATTTTTGTGACTAGGTGAGCCACATAGGATTTCCTGACTGTGGCAATGTGGTTAACTGTGTCCTGAGGTCTCTTACCACACTGTGTTTAATGAGCTACCACCTATGTGGTAGTTCATGGGTACACAGTTTTTTTCCCAAAGGGGATGACAATGCACTTCTTGGCATTGAGCTTGAGGCAATGACTTTGACACCAAGCATATCTCTGTCAGGCCCTTTTGTAGAATGTCTACAGTATCAGGTGATTCTATTATGGCTCCCAGTTTGCAGTCATCTGCGAACTTAACCAAAGACCTTCTGTGTTGGTCTGCACTTCAGAGAAGTAGATGCCGAACAGGAGAGGACCCAGGATCAAATCCTGTGGTACTCACTAGTCACTGGTCTGAAGTCGGACTTAGATTTTGCTACTTTTACTGTGTGGGTACTGTCAGTGAGCCAGTTGGCCACCCATCTTGTGACATAAGGATTTTTAACCAGTTTAGTGAGTTTATCTATAATTCCAGAGTGGGGGATGGTATCGAAAGCCTTGGCGAGGTCAAGGTAGGCTGTGTGCACTACCTTGCCCTCATTTACCGCTCTAGTGACTGCTTCAAAGAAGTCAATCCAGGTTTAGTAAACTATATTTATAAACCCAAAAGCTCCAAGAGGACACGTTCCATGGCTTTGCAGACCAGGCTCATCAGGCTAATGGGGCAGTAGTTTCCAGGGTCCCTGGTGGCACCCCCTTTGTGGAGTGGGATAACCATTGTGTGCCATTCAGTAAGCACATAGCCTGAGGTGAGGCTATGATTGAACATGATACTTAGGTGGGGTGCCAGTTCATTCTGCAGTATGCAGCCTGGGATGTTGTCTGGTCCCATGGATGCAGTGTTCTTGGCTTTGGAGAGTGCAGTCTTTACTTGTTCATCTGTGATTACAGGGGCATTGTATTCTGGTATTAAGATGGGCCCTTTGGAGGGTGAGGGGGTGTAAAGTTAGCACTGAATCTGCCAGGATGTTGGCAATATTAGTTGGTCCTGTATATTTAGTGCCATTGTGCTGTAGCTCAGAGCAGATCTAAGTGTTGCCATTGAGATTCTTGACATAGCTGTAGAATGCTTTGTGGTGGTCTTTGGAATCAGTGGCAATTGTATTTTCATAACTGGCTTTGGAAGATTTTTGAGGGATCTTAGCTTTTTGCTAAGGCTGCCCAGGGAGTTCCTCCAATCTTGGGATTTTACTTTTTGCAACAGCTTCTTCCTTCTGGTGTAGAGTTTATTGCAGGGGACCACCAGATTGAGTTTTTTTTTTTTTTTTGAGGATAGCATCTTGGTTCTGTTGGAGATGGCACGATCCATGCACTCATGTATGTGCTTATACAGTGCATTTGTGTAAGCTTCAGCAGTCATACTTCCATTTTCTTTGCTTTAACTTTTTCAAGGGGCTTCTACTTCCACCATCAAAGTCCAGTTAGCAGCCATTTCCAATTTCTACAGTAGGTTTGATGACCACTCCTTAAAATCTCATTGTTTATGCAAAGTTTTTCTTAAAGACACATTGCATATAAACCCCCCATTTAATTATCCTATAGCTCCATGGGATTTGATCTTAGTACTGCAGACTTTAATACTCAGTACTCCAGCCTTCTGAGCCAGCAGTTTCCTGCAATGTCAAGTTTCTGTCATGGAAAACTTTCTGGTGGGTGCAACCTCTGCCAGGAGAGTTTCTGAATTGCAGGCTGTGTGTGAAACACCCTTTTATGGTTTTTCATAAAGATTGGTGGTCTCAGAAGTTCAGTCTATGATTTGCCCATCTTTTTACCAAACTTTTCAAATAAAGGTGAATATTGCTTGCACTTAGATGTTCACAATCATGTTTCTATCTTGACAGTACCAAACACTCTCAGATGTGTCCTTTTCAGGTCCAACTTTGGGCAAACTTGTCTCAAAAGTTACCTTGTCAAAACGGCCTAAGGAGTGTATTACTTTTATTTACAAATAATCACAAGTTGTCTGTTCCTGTTGAAGTACATTGTACCAGATCTGTATCCACTTCAGCTGGATTCCATTCCTAGGCATCCATGGAGAACATATGTGCAGCTGCAACACGGGCTACCCAATACCTTTATCACTCATTACAAATTGGATATGGTCTCTAGAGGAATAGCATCTTTCAGCTCTATGGTGCTTAATTGGATATGGTCTCTAGAGGAATAGCATCTTTTAGCTCTATGGTGCTTAGGAATATCCTTCCATAGGGCCACCCATGCCCTAAAGTTGCTGGAGACTCTGGCCTATTCATCAGAAATTAAGATTGACATCAGATAAGTTATGTCCTTACCATAACTTTCCATCTGTGTTGTCGATATTCATTCTTGGCATCTCACCCTCCTGCCCCCTTCTATGGACTTCTGCAGGTTCAGTCTGACATGGCTTCTGTTAACATTCTATTCTTTGGCTGCAAACTCAATCTGAAAGAAGAGGGGCACTGTGGGTAGACTTAGCTCAAGAGCTGTTTTTTGGCTGGCACTAGCTGTATAATGGCCAAGTCTCCCATTCATCAAGAATGAGTGAAGATCAACAACACAGATGGAACGTTATGCTAAGGACATTACTTTATTTATCCAGAGTCCAACATGAATCAGAGCATTCAGTTACTAGTGTTCTTTCCGAATTATCATAACAAAAGAGAACATATGATCTGATATTGTTAAATCCTCATACATTCCTTACATATGGGTATCAGTTCCACCCTCGGAACCGAGCCGGCCATCTTCCTCTTCCAAGCTTGTGTAAATCTCGAGCTAAAACTCTTACCTCTTCCTGCTACCTCAGATTTCGTTTGCTGCGTCACCATTCGGTCGTGTCAAGCTACTTCTCTTGAGGTAAGTACAATATTTGTTGTCTTTCTAGTACAAAACAACTTTCGCTCAGAAGTTTCTAAATTGTTTTCTCTTACCTTATCGCATTTAGCGACTATCTTTCTTAAAATTTTCTCCAATCTTTTTACCACAGGGTATTTTATTCTATACCATCGTTGGTAGACTCCTTTTCTTCATTACCTTCGGGTATTTCTTGTACCACTGCTGGTATACTTTCTATCATGGATAAAAAAGGTAGTCTAGGATTTAAGAGATGTTCAGATTATGGACAAATTACCTACTTCAGATGCACATTTTCTCTGTGTGTCTATTGTTTGGGTGTGCCTCATTTATCAGTTGATCTGCCCTGTACGATTTGTAAGAACTTCTCTAACAGGACGTTGATTGAGAGGAAAAAAATTGCTGCAGAAGGGACTACTCAAATCTCCCTTTTCAGAGGCTATTTCTGGGTCAGACGCCTCAACCCCTCCTAGATCCCATAAGAAAAAAAACCTGATCTTTCAAAGGACAAATCTTCCTTCGTCCCTGGCTGGGGACTCCCATCAACCGAAACCTAAGGCGGCTAAGCTTTCTACTTCAGATCTCACTTTTTCGGCTCCAGTGCTTTTGGTGCCTAGACCCTCAGCACAGAGGCCATCAGTGCCAGCTGTGGCTTCGGCACCAAGGCCATCGGCGCCATCTGTGACTTCGGCACCGACTAGCGTGCCCCTTACTGTATCGGTACTGAGGGTCTCCTTGGTTCAGACCTCCCTACCGGCACAGACTATCCTGTCGGTGCAGACCGTAACCACATCGGCTCCGGTATCTTGCCCAGAACAGACAACTCGGTTACTGACACAGATTTTTTTTCGGTACCAGCTTCGGCACAGACTTTACTGTCTGTGCAGACCATGACTTCAGCACAGACTTCCTCGGTGCACACACCTGTAGTAGTCCTTTACGGCACAGTTTTCAGTGCAGACTGGCGATGTGGGCACCAAGCTTGTCCCATCTGTGGATAGACCTGACTCCCCCTCAGCCGTGTCTATGAAATCCATTAGAAGCCTCTCTGAATACGACATGTTGCATATTGTGGATCAAGTGCTTTTGGCCAGAGGTATCCTGCCCCCCAGGACATATCCTTCCTTGGGAGGTGATAATGCTTTGCCGTAGACCCCTACTTATTCTCCTTCATTGCCTTTGAAGCCCTTTGATATAGCACAGTCTTCCCCCCTCTACGGTTCCCTTCATGGACCTCACTAAGGAACTGCAGTTATCTCTGTGGCAGGAGAGTTTTGCAAAGACCCAGAATGTCAGCTGTGGCATACATAATTTGGTGTTTCACAGCCATCCAGGGACTCAGAGTTGGCAGGCTGAGACACTTAGGGGAGGGGGTGACCCCTGTCCAGGACACTCGCCCCTTTTCAGGTGGACCGGCTTTCCAACTAATGGAGAAGGCTTTGGCGTCTGCTGGCGATACTGTGCTGATAATCTCCCCGCCCTCCTCTGGCCCAGTATGTACACAAGTCGCTCCTAGCGGATACTGGGCGCAAGGGCCTTAGGATGTACCCCCACAGGAAACCCCTTTTGCATGGTCTTCCCCAGCTTCCCCCTCTGAGGAATTTCATTGCGAAAGCTCGTGCAAGAGGAAGCACATGGACTCCACAGAGGAGTCCCTTACTGAAGACACAGACTTTGATGATGGGGAAGGATCCCCTTGCTCACCCTCTGAGGTATCCTTTGGTGATATCCTCAAAATCTTTAAACAGAGAAGTGACTGGCAGCCATCTAACCTGACCTCTGAAGAGTCTGTGTTCCTGGCAGGCCTTTTGCACCCGGCCCCCCTACCTCCTGGGTTACTCCACTTGCTGACGAACTGGTCTGGCTCGTCGTGCAGCATGCATGGAAGGCTCCAGACACCATTGAGGCCATTCCCTGGAGGTCAGATAAATTTTTGTCCCCTCCTGCTACTGACTCCCATTGGTCCAAAGGTCTTCTTGTAGATCCTCTGGTAGTGGTGGCAGCAACCAAGGACGACCTGGAGGAAGAAGAAAGCCAGACTGTCCATCCGCCCAACAGAGTCACAGGCTCTGGACAGAATAGGGAAGCGTACTTTTGCATCAGCGACCTTTGCAATCAGGTCCCTGAATTATATGGCACACTTCACCAGGCTTCAAAGGGATTTAGTATCAGAGCTCTGAAACTTTGACTGGTGCCATGTCTGATGAGGTCCGTGACAAAGTGGCCTCTCAGCTGGCTACCACTGAATCGATATCAAACTCCTCCATGCACCTGATATCTCACACATCAGAAGGAGCAGCTAGAGCGGCGAGTTCAGGAGTTGTTTTGAGATGACACACCTGGATGCGCTCATGTAATTTTGCAGAACCCTTCAAAGCTTCCTTTCTCAATGCTCCCATTGAAGCTTCTTCACTATTTGGACCCAAAGTTAAAAGTACACTGGCCAGATGTGAACAGGACGGTAAGACCTTTTCTCCCATAGGTGTCAGTTATTCTTCCCCTCAACATGCTTTCTCCAGAAACCAAGAGTGGGAAGATATGGTACAAAAAGTCTCAGGGTCCTTTCCGTGACACACAGGCAGAGTTCTCCCCTAGAGGCAGAGGGGGAAACTCTCAGGGAAGACACCCCTTTCGGGGCAGAGGGTGTCCGCATAACCAAGGTTCCAAGGATTCCTTTCCTGGTCAATCCTATCAGTGCTCCTGCGGCCCAACTCCTTTCCTCTGGAGGTGGTTGGGGGTCGTTTCTCCTTGTACCCTTCTGCCTGGCTAACCATCACCACAGATTCTTGGGTACAAAGGATAATAACCAGAGGTTACCATATCCCCTTCAATCTTTGTCCCACCCCCCCAACAAACTTACCCAACGTTCCACCCAGTCAAAGGGAAGAAGCAGCACTAGAGATAGCAAAGCTGCTAAGAAAGAGTCATCCAAATAGTCCCTCCAGACCAGATAAGATCTGGATTCTACTCTAGACTCTTTTTGGTGCCAAAGAAAACCAGGGACTGGAGACAAATTTTGGATCTCAGTGTATTGAACAAGTTTGTGAGAGTACAGAAATTCCAGATGGTCACAACAGTCTATCCTCCCGCTTTTGGAAAAAGATGATTGGATGTGCTCGATAGATCTTCAAGATGTGTACTACCACATAAACATGGACAGGCCATCAAGAAGACTTCTGCACTTCCATGCAGGAGCCAGTCACTACCAGTTCAGAGTACTGCCCTTCGGACTCTCTACAGCCCCCAGATTGTTCACAAAGTGCATGGCAGTCGTCACAGCTCACTTGCGACTACAAGGATTCCAGGTATTTCCATACCTGGACGACTGGCTCATCTCCACCCCCACCAGACATCTATTAGAAGAAGCCCTGGCATACTCTCTCATTTCAAAAAGGCTAGGCATAAACAAACTGGCAAAAATCCAATCTCACCCCATCTCAGTCCACAGAATTCATAGGGGTCATATTGGATACAAAGAATTGCACAGCAGCATCCATTCCAGAGCACAGAATTCTAAGGATAAAGCAACTGATCCAAATCCTTTCAAGGGAGAAATCCACAGCTCACTCTGTCCTACAGCTGTTGGGTTCCATGGCAGCCTCCATCACCATTGTCCCCCTGGCCAGGTTTCATATGAGGCTTCTACAATGGCTACTGCTCACCCAAATTGTATCCTTTTCAGCATCCTCTTTCAGCCAAGATTCGAGTAACCCACAGGTGCAAACAGGATTTAAATTGGTGGATGACCCACAACCCGTCACAATGGTCTCGCCCTTTCTCCCCCCCAGCAACCCAAGGCTACAATGACCACGGACGCCTTACTGATGGGGTGGGGGGTGCTATGCCAGGGTCAGACAGTCCAAGGCACTTGGTCCGAATTGGAGGCTCAACTGCATATAAATGTTCTGGAGCTGAGGGCAGTGCTTCTGGCATTGCAAGCATTCCATTCCCTGCTGCCGTCCGGGACTACTGCGATAGACAATATGGCGGTGGTCTGGTACATCAACAGGGCGGAAGCAAATCTTACCCCCTTTGTCGAGAGGCCATGAGGATATGGCAATGGGCGATGGCTACCAACTGTTTTCTTCTAGCAACACACATTCCCGGGAGTTCCAATGTAACAGCAGACAGACTCAACAGGTGAATTCTACAACCTCACTACTGGTCCCTGAATTCCTTGATCGTGGTGGAGATCTTCCACCATTGGGGCTGTCCTTGCTGCGACCTCTTTGCATCCCCGACCAACTACAAGTGCAGCAACTACTTCTCCCCGATTCCCACTCTGGGACAGTAACCCAGGGATGCTCTAGTCCACGATTAGCCCTCCGATATTCTTTATGCTTTTCCACCTCTTCCCCTCATTCCCCAGTTTCTGAAGAAAGCCCGTCGGTTGAAGAGCAAGGTGATCCTCATAGCACCATATTGGCCTTGTCAGATTTGGTTCCCCTTCCTTTGGCCTCACCTGCTAGATCAACCATGGATTCTCCATCCAACCCAGGGGTTGATCTCCCATCTGCAGAATCTGATTAATCCAAACTTGGACAGCCTGAAACTCAGAACTTGGTTCCTCCAATTCTCTTGATTGCCAGGCAGAATAATCTTTCTTTACCAGTATGGGACATTCTTATTGCATCACACAAGTCTTCCACTAGAATAACTTATCTAAGCAAATGGAAAAGATTTACCTGTTAGCTGAAAGAAAAGCAAGTAGATCCTTTTTCTGCACCAGTTTCGATAGTTCAAGAATATCTAGCCAATCTATTTCAATTGGGGTCTATCAGCTTCTACCATAGAGTTAATTTGGCTGCAATATCCAATTTCCATGACGGTGTCCAAGACTCCTCCCATGTCTCACAAATTATGCAAGACCTTTATAAAAGGTGTGAATCATCTGAAGCCCCCTTTTAGAGAACCTATTCAACCATGGGACCTGTCATTAGTTCTACAAGCTCTAACAATGCCTCCTTTCCAACCAGCTTCTTCATGCAACCTCAAATATTTGTCATGGAAAACCTTGTTTTTGGTCGTCATTACTTCTGCCAGACGTATCTCCGAGCTTCAAACCTTATGCATCAAGAGTCCATACTTGACTTTTCATAGAGATACTGTCTTTGAGAACTAATCCTTCCTTTCTGCCAAAAGTGATTTCTAAAATGTCCATTAATCAAACCATTGAATTGCCAGTTTTCTTCCCCAATCATTCAAAGGAGAGTATTGCCTACATACCCTCGATATCCACAGGCAAATTTGCTTCTACTTGAATAGACTAAGGCCTCTCGTAAATCAGACCAGTTATTTTTGGCCTATTCTGGACCTAGATTAGGATGTGCTGTTGCTAAGGTCACATTGGCTAGATGGTTGAAAGACCTTGTGACCTTCATTTATACACAACGTAATATTCCATTACAGACTACCATCAAGGCTCATTCGACAAGGTCGGTGGCAACTTCTGCTGCCTTCCATGCCAGAGCTTTACATGACATCTGTGCAGCTGCAACTTGGGCTACACCTCATACCTTCATCAATTACTACAAATTGAATTTGGCCTCCAGGGGAAGAGCATCTTTTGGTTCTATGCTGCTCAGGAATGTCCTTCCATGAGAGCCTCCCAAGAATAGAGGTAGCTGGGGACTCTACGATACGCAAGGAATGAACGAGGATTAACAATATCAGATAAAGAAGTTATGTCTTACCATAACGTTCCATCTGTATTGTTGATCCTTATTCAGTCATCATGACCCTCCCTCCTTCCCCCTCCTACGGCTTCTAGTGGATCTCACCATCCGGTTCTTTTAGGTCATTTGACCAGAGGTAGCCTCTACCTTCCTTTGACTTGCAAACTCAGTCCGAGGTAACAGGGAGAGGATAATTCTGGGTAAGAGTTTTAACTCGAGAGTTTGTGGCTGACGCAATTGGAAGATGGCCAGCTTGGTTCCGAGGTCAGAACAGATACCCATACGTAATGACTGAACGAGGATCAACACTACAGATGGAACATTATAGTAAGACAACTTTTTACACTCAGTGGATGTTCACAGACAAGTTACATTTCTATCTGCATAGAAGACAATTCAGAAAAGAAGAGCAGTTATTTGTCTCCTTTTCCTCTAAGCACAAGGGTTGAGCAGTTTCTTAAGTGACATATCTAGGTGGATAAACAGTTGCATAACTTATTTATGACAAAAATTAGTACTCCAAAAGCCCATTCAATAACATCCATAGCTGCCTTGGTGGCTTTTTCATATAGAGTTCCAATTGACATATCTGCTGCAGCAACTTGGTCTAAGTCTGGTCTAAGTCTCAAATTCCTGACCCATTATAAATTGGACATTATCTCCAGGAGCAGGACATCGTTTGGCTCCTCAGTGCTCCAGTATATCCTTCCTTGAGGCTACCCCCAAAAAGTCATGTAGCTGGGGACTAACCCATCAGTGAAGATCAGATTGATGTAAAAAACATAACTTGGTAACTTTGTTGTCCTCCTCTCAATCTGCTTCACCTTCCCACCCAGTCATCTCCCTCCTAAAAAAGTCTTGTTTTTAGAGGATTAGGATTTGAAGAAACCTTTGTTGGAACCTATGTTCCAGGTTGAGCCCTTGGTTCCTTTTCTTTTTTCTATCTACTTTTGTAGAGGCAACAAACTCTATCTGAAGAGGTAGAGCTAGGGGCAGAGAATTATGGGAAAAGAGTCACTATCAGTGTACCCCAGGGTTCAGTCCTTGGGCCACACTTCTTGGAGGTCAAAGTTAATGTTAAGGGTTTGTAACTGGCCAAGTTTGCAGATGACTGCAGACTTGAGCCAACAAACTCCCCAGAAGACACCATGATCCTGCAAGAGTGCATCTCCCAAGCAAATTGCTGGTATCAAAGTCACAGACTAAAAGTAAATGCCAAGAAATGTACAATTGTTTTATACAGCATACATGACTTCCCTTGTAACCACATCACATTGATAAACACGCTTGAAAACGTATCCTGTAGTCAGGATTTTGGGAACCTAAGTGGACAATGAATCGTCAATCACCCTGTGTACATTATTGCATAGCTTATATATCTAAATGCATGCTGTCCCATGTCCAGAGATATAATCATTCTACTGTATTCAACACCCAGGCCAACTGAGTATAATGCTCCTTTCAATACGTATTTGTCCAAACACTTGTTACAACTAGAATGATGTGAATGGTTATTCTTCTAAGAAAATCTATTGTCTAAATCATTAAAAGCTATACATATGGTCTGAGACCTTTTCATCATACAGGCTAGTGACAGGTGACCTCGGACTCATGTATAAAGGCTCAACCCTGCTAGACAGGGGTCCAGGGAAGTAAATACTTTGGGAAGAATGGCTAGGCTTGTATAGGCCCTACAGCAGATAGCCTAGTACCAACCTATGAACAGATCCTATCCTGTCAGGCCTATTACACATTCACAAGTCCAATGGTGGCATAAACACCCACTTGAGGGGGTCTCAGTATCTTCAATATAGATTATGCATTGCAGAGAAACTTCCACTCCACTTAAAGCAAAGTACTTCTCTTACTGAAATGTAATTTGGATGAACCGATAGGTAACTGCATATTCACCCCCAATTTAGCACCCTTTCCCCTCAAGAGAAGATGCAACACATGCAGATGTCTCAACATATGCCCACCTCTGGGTTATTTGTACACAAAATACCAATGAAATGTAAGGCTATGCTTCTTAAGATACTCGCAGATTAATAACTTACTAAATATCTATGAAACTATGAAGAGTTGTGTTAAATGTGGCAGCTGATCTCTCTGGTTTTGTGACCTAGAAGACTGATGCCTTGCACCCCAGAGCCCAACAGTAATCTTGCAGCAGGCAGAGCAAGCTATAGGAGCAGAATTATGTACTGCAAACCCTCAGTGGGGTACATATCTGAGGATGTGTACTCAACATAGAATCATAGGGGAAACTAGATGGATGGGGTGTCTGCCTAAAAGGAAAAGTGGGGTTGACGATTCATCATCCCAGTGCACATCAAACCCTTGAGACCTTATGGCATACATATGGAATGGTAGCTTGCTAATCAATGCTTGCCTTCTTGACATCTTACCATTCTATTACTTTTCCTTCTGTAATTATTTGTTCCAAATACCTTTGCTCTTTTGCCAGCTTCCTTCAGTAAATTCCAAGCCCCCTTTTGTCTATTCTCTGTACCCCTAACTGCAGTTATCCCTATCAACATAATCTTTCACCATTTTAGTTTTTGCTTAGTTCTTGGTATATTTTCTACTACTTCATTAATATAATATTCTATGACTTATTTTCCTAAGATATGCATCCACAATCTCATTCTTTATTTCTTGAATTACCCCCCCCCCCCCCTTTCATTATCATCCCTTTCTACTCTAAATTGTAGCTTTCACTTTGTGGTATGTAAAATATGTTGATACCTAATCTATCTATAAAACTAAAAGGGACTAAAAATATTTTATTGTTTCCTATCTTGTTATCCATATACATAGGCAATACCTTCCAGTTTGTCAGTTTGTGTATTATCTTTTGTTTAGTATCTTCCCACATATTTTTAGCTGTCATAACTGAATAGTTTTTAATTCATAAAAAATTGTTAATTTTATCATGTCCCAATAAATGCTGGACCCAAATTCTCTTATTCAGGTAATATATCAAATTACTGGCACTAATATTTTAAAAGTATCCCTGAATATTGTTGGATTTGTCATTATTTGTTGAGTTATGTTACCTTCTACCCCCCCACCCAAAAAGTAATGTGAATAACTACTTCAGTGCTGCCAACATCACAACTGCTGTCTTAAAGTTAGCTGGAGGGAATGAAATTTTTGATGAAAATCTTTAATATTGATGGCAATCGTTATTTACGATTATTAATGCCACTGTGTATAATGGTGTGTATTGTTTGCAATCTGTTAATTCCTTAACATATGGGTTCAGTTTTGGGCATCAGAACTGATTCAGCCTTTACAATAGCTCACGGAAGCCAAACCCATACCCACAATGCTCCTTTCCCCATTACCTCACATCTCATTTGCCATTCTGTGACAGATGTGGTTGCCATTACTCTTGCGCAAGCTAAGTTTATACTTTCTTCTTGCATTCTGAATATCGAGTAGTCTTTCAACCCCCTTACCTTTTCTGTACATTACTGCATCTTTCCTCTGTGCATGCATTCAACCATCATTGATAAGTTTGCACTTGTGTAGCTTTCCTGGCTCTTTTCTTAAAGAAAAAAGTAGATTTATAGTAATTTTTATTCTGATGCTTTTTCAGTGTGTGTGGGTTAGTGAGTGTGGCCTGCTTGTCTTTTTTATTAGCAAGATATGGCTGATAAACCTAAAGCTCCTTTAACCACAGGGCTTTAGTGGAAAGAAAAATAATCTTGAAAGGGCTTAGCCAATCTGCTTTTAGGAAGGCCATATCTGGTTCTTAAAAAGAAAAGTAAAACTTATGCGTCATCTACTTCGTCCTCTTCCTGAAAAGGAGTGTAATCTGTGCTAACTTCTCCCTCTGCACCATCTTAAAAAAAAAAGCTTTGGTTCCTACAGTTTCTGCTGAACTGACATACTGGTTCCTAAACCTTCTTCAGAACCAAACCAGCCTTTGACAGGGTTTCTGGCAAAAAGCATCTTGACCCATCGGCACTGCAATTACTGGCACAGACCTTTTCCTCAGCAGCAAGCACAATCGGGAAAGTGTTCCAAGTTAACATTACCTAGAATTTCATATTCTCCTTTGTTTGCCCCCTTTCTAGACAGGCTGCCTTATTCACCCTTCCTGGAAAGGCCAAAATCACCATCCATTCTGTTAGATTCATAGATTAGTACCAGGCTAACTGCCCTTGTGGGCTATTTTAAGCCTAGCCAATTACCCCATCTGAGAATTAAACGCTGCACCTTGTGTCTAAGGCAAACACCATAACAATTATGCCAACCTCCCACCCCTATGGCACTTCCTACTCTTAAGTGCAGCTGAAGCTTTAGAGCCCTTGGCTCCAAGTTTCCCAGGGTTGACTTGCATCCGAGCTGAAGATGTCCATGTCTTCAGACCAGATTCTTGCTCCGAGTTCTTTGGTTCAGTCAGAACCAGAGACCTCCGGAGTCACACTGTCAGCTCTGAGGGGCTACTGTCAACTCCTATTTTGTCAGAGCCTTCCCTGCACACATCAATTAGACTCTGGCCTCAAGAGGTGTCTCCTCAGAGCAGGGAGTGACCATGACTCCAAGGCAATCTCTCAGTTCTGGGCTCCATTCCCTCTTCAGATGGGCTAGCTTTCAAGGCTATGGAGATGGCCTTGACTGCAGCAGTCAGCTCCTTCCACTTTAGAGCATACACCCTTGCCTTCCTTCCACCCAAATATTCAACCAGTACCCTCCACTGGGTCCAGTGGCTGCCAAAACTGCAGGATTCCCATATAGGAATTCCTTTTTTTTCCTGATATCTACCCAGATCATCCCACTGAGGGGGTCCATCACTTAGATTTTCTCTTCCAAGGAGTCAGTGTACCTGCAGTCTTTTTGCACTTGACCTACCACTTGGGTGACTCCACCCACTGACAAACAAGAAGTTGATCTCTCGGCAGGAATGGAAGGGCCCCTGATACTACTGAACCTATCCCCAGGAGACCTGACAAAATTCTATCCACCCCTGAAGACAGTTCTGGGCCAGTGTTAGCTGTTGATGCCATGGCTGTGGCATCTGCCACAAAGGAGGAACTGGGCACAGTTCCTTGAGAGTTTTGGATGATAAATGCTGTAGGTAGTCTATGCTTCGTTGGCCTTTGCCTTAAGGTCCTTAAATTTCTTGGCACACTTCCAGACTTGAGAGATCTGGTCAAGGAGTTACTGGATACCTTCACAGGAATGATTTCGGAGGACGTCCATGAAAAAGTGGCTTCCCAATTGGCTATCCTTGAGTCTGTGTCCAATTCATCAATGAGGCTCATGCAGCCAAAGGGGACACTAAAGCAGCAGGTTCCAGCGTTGCCATTAGGAGGCATGCCTGGATGCACCTATGTGACTGTGGAGCCATTTAAGTCTTCATTCATCAATGATGGATCATTCCGGTTAGTCCAAAGGACAGAGAAACTTTATCCAGGTGTGAGAAAAATGGAAAGATTTTTTCTGCTGCAAGCATACATTTTTCCACTCCTCAACTTTACAAAACAGAGAAGCAGTGAAAAAAATGTGGTTCAAAAAGTCCCAAGGGCCTTTTCAGGACACACACAGGAGGTAGTTCCTCCAGGGGGCAGATGGGGGAACTTCAATGGAAGACAATGCCACTGCGACAAAGGTGGCCTGCAAAACTCAGGGTTTCAGAAATTCTCTGGTAAACCCTACAAGCACTATTGAAAGCAGCCCAGATTCTCTTCCTCTGGAGGTGGTCGGGGGACACACAGCACACCAAAATGAGTGGCATACATCGGATGCTATGGTGCAGAGGATTATACCCAGAGGCTACACGATTCCCATTTCTCTTCCTGTATGCAAGAAAATCTCCGATGTGCCACTCAGTCTGAGGAACAAGCAGTTCTAGAAATCCAGAAACTGATAGAGAGTCATCCAAGAAGTTCTACCAGACCAGAGAGTCTGGAATTTATTCAAGATTCTTTTTAGTGCCAAAAGAGACAGGACTGGAGACAGATTTTGGATTCAAGTGGACTGAACAAATCAGTTTGTCAAAAGAAATTCCAGATGGTCACAGTACAGTCCATTCGATGCACAAGATTCCTCCACTTCCAGCTGGGAGCCAATCTTCAATTCAAAGTTCTGCCCTTTCATCTCACCACAGCCCCAGGGCGCTCAAAGTATATGACAGTAGCAGCTCACTTGAGACTGCAGGGATTCCAAGTGTTTCCATATCAAGTAGACACCAGGCATCAGTTGATAAAAGTAAAAGACCATGTACTTCAAGTTTGCTGTTACCTAGGAATAACTAAACTACAAAAGTCAAAACTGACCCCAGCTCTGAATTTGGAGTTCATAAGAGCCCTTCTAAATAATCAAACTTCCATGGCTCCCCTCCCCTCTGTAAGATTACCAAAAACTCAGTTCAGGTACAGATGCTAATCAGAAAAAGAAAAGTAACTGCTCACGTAGTCCTTCAAACACTGGGCTCCATGGCTGTAGCTATAGCTCTAGTTCCCTTAGCAAGATACCAAATAAGGATATTACAATAGTTTCTAGAGTCTCAATAGTCAATGTTACGCCAACCCATGTTGGACCTGATTTTGATCACCAATCTTTGCAAAAAAAAGTTTTAGCTTGGTGGATGCATTCCGAAGACAAATCTTCTAGGCCTTCCCTTTGTCCCATCACAACCCCAAGCCACAGTGATCACAGACACCTCCCAGACTGGATGGGGGGCATTATCTGGGCAAGACTTTCCAAGGCACCTGCAGAGGCCAACTTGCATATCAATGTACTGGAGCCAAGGGCAGTGCTTTTACTGTTGCAAGCCTTTCAGACTGCTCTTCCTTTAGGAACGGAGATTCAAATTGAAGCAGGTCAGTAGTTTGGTATAGCAACAAACAAGAGGACTAAAATCCTGTCCCCTTTGTTGAGGAGCAGAGTGTGGCAATGGGTGATCTCTTCCAACCACATTTCAGATAGCAACACATTCCAGGGAGTTTCAATGTGATATCAGGCAAACTAAGTAGGTTTAGTCCCCCGATTCATGAGTGGTTTCTCAGTCCATAGTGAGAGTATTTTCCATCAATGGGGTCAGCTTTGTTGCAACCTGTTTGCCTCTCCAACTGCAGCAGCTATTTTGTCCTGATCCTTCTGTGGGGGAAGTCACCAAGAGATGCTCTTCTCCATATTTGGCCCTCCAGATTGCTGTATGCCCCCCCCCCCCCAATTTCTCTAATCCCAAAATTCCTACAGAAAGCAATCCAGTTGAAGAGCAAAATAATCCTTATTATACCTTACTGGCCTCAACAAATATGGTTCCCCTTTCTTTGGCCTTATCTGATTCAACAGCCTTGAATTCTGGACCCAGCTCCAGACTTTCTCTCTCATCCAGAGGGATTAACCCATCTGAACATTATAAACCTCAAGCTAACAGCTTGGTTTCTCCAGTTTGGTTAATAGCCAAGCATCCCTCTCTTTCTCCTTGGTATGTCATATACTCTTAGTCTAAAACAATGAGTAAAAAGGTCACACAAAAAAACTGCTTAAAAAAAATATATGGCAAAGCTAGACTTCCCACTGTGTGATTCCGTAAACCTTTTGTATTAGAGGCAACATGGGATATATGCAAATTACCCTTTAAGGACAGGTGTTTCAGCTAAATGGCAATTCTGAATGTCCATGACCAAGTTGATTTATGGATAAATTCAGGCCAATAAAGCCAAACTCCACTAGCCATGGAGATGCACGTTTCTGCCTTCACAGCACTCTAGCCAGACTTGTCCTTCAAGCTCTAGGTTCAATGGCAGGGGCTATAACCCTAGTTCCAATGGCCTGTTTTCATGTGTGTTCTACAATGGACTCTAGGTGGTCAGTGGTCTATTCTGCAACATCCTTTGTCCCTACCAGTCAAACTCGCTCAAGTCCACAAGGATCATCTTTGTTGGTGGATTCAACTGAAGTTCACATAGGCTTTTTATTCTGTCCCCTCCAGTAGCCACAGATGCCTCCTAATTGGGGTGGGGGGAGCATTTCTTAGAACAGATAGTCCAAGGCACATGGTTTCTTCCAACAGACCAATTCAGTGTCCTGGACAGGAGTGGTCCTTACTAGTGTTGCAGGTCTTTCAAGATGTTCTTCCTCTAGGGACCACCTCGATACAAATCAACATGTCTATGACTTGGTACATCAACAAAGAGAGGGAACCCATCACCTTTATCGAGAGGCAATAAGAGGGTGGCAGTGGGCAATCTCCAATCACTTCCTTGTGGCAATGCACATACTGGGGAAATCTGGCATACTAGCAGATAAACTCAGCAAGTCCATTCTGATGCCTTACCAGTGGACTCAATCTGGTAGAGAGAATTTGCCATCATTGGAGCAACCTTGCTGCAAGCTCTCTGCATCTCCCCACAACTGCAGCAGGTTCTTTGACCTAACCCCCCCCAAAGGGGAGTCAGAAATGCTCTAGTCCATGTTTTGCCCTCCGGTCTCCTTTTCACTATACCCCATTACAGAAAGCACTTCAGTTGAAGAGCTCAGTTATCCTCATTGCTCCCTTTTGGCCTTGCCAAGTGTGATTCCTTTCTTTTGGTCTCACCTTTGATATTCTCCATGGATACTGAACCAGAGTCCAGACATTTTCTTGCATCCCTCCAGAATGAAGCATCCCAATATTCCAGGCCTCAAACTGACCACATGGTTTCACCAATTCCACTGATAGCTAGACAGGCCAGGCTTTCCTTACCAGTGTGATGAATACTTCTGTATTCCCAGAAACTTCTACGAGGAAGCTCTACAAGCGCAAATGGAAAAGATTCTCAATTTGGGTTCTTTAGAAAGAAACTGATTATTTCACTGCTCTTATCTGCAGTTCTAGAATTAGCATCTGTTTTTCAAAAAAAGTGCTAGGTTTTCTTTAAGAGTACAATTAGCACTTACGAGAAAATGCTTCCTCTTTGGCATCTACAAAACTGTGCAAGGCTTTTCTGAAAGGCACCTTCTTACTTTGACCTCCAGTGAAAGACCCATCACTTTTTAGAAGAAAGCTCACTTATGGCAATACAAAACAGCAATGAAAGTCATACGGAACAAAAGATCATTTGTTAAAGTCATAATGGAGAAATGCAACAAGGGGAAGAATTTAAGTATGGCATGGATTGACTACAAAAAAATTAGTATCCCACATTCATGGATAAAAGTGCTTAAAATGTTTAAGATACACCCTACAATGAGCAACTACACTGCAGTGATCATGAAACAGTGGCAGATCACTTTATAATTAAGCCATGATAAAGAACAAATTATTCCAGGGATAAAAATGAAAAAGGGGATATTCCAGGGTAACTGTCACCACTGTTATTTTGCCTTCCCCTTAACCCATTAAGCTGTCTACCCAACAGCTTAGGCCATGGCTATACTTCGGCTCCTAGAAAACAGAGTACAAACACTTATCTTCTCTTTGTCAAGGATTTAAAACTGTACAGCTCCGATGATGAACTGAAAGCACAACTGCAAGTTGTCAAAATGTTTTCAGATACAAGACTGATAAATGTTCAAAAGCAACCTTTAAAGCAGGTAAACTGCAGTACCGAGAAAATATCAGTTTGGGACAAGAATGTGATAACTTAAGCAATTGGGAGTGTGTAAATATTTGGGAACTGAAGGAACAATAAAACGTGAATAAAATGTAAGGAATACTTTAGAAGACAAATTAATCCTGAAAACAGCATTTACATCTAGGTAGCTAGACCAAACTACTTGCTCTTCCTGCCTTAACTTACAATTTTGGAGTGATTGGCTAGCCCCAAAACTTGTTGGATAAAATTAGATGGGAAAAGGATGCTTCATGCTTACCAAATGATTTATAAAAATCAGTGCATACCAAAATTATATATTCCTCATTCTGAAGGAGAGATGCCCCCCCCCCTGAAATTGATTACGTACAGATCTGCAATTGTGGCACTCCACACATCTGCTGACATCAAAAGACCCAAATGTAGTGAAAGTTTAGAAACAGGAGGAGAATAAATCTAAGATGACTTCCCCTGCTAAGGTTAGCAGACTCATATCGGCATCAAGCAGGAATGGAAACCAAATCAGTGGTAACTGAATGTGCCAAAAAAAAAAAAAAAAAAAATATAAGGTGAAGCACCAGATGAGAAGGTAAGAAATGTGGAAAATGCATAAATATAGTTACAAGTATAGAAAAAGTACAGTTTTGTACCTACCATAAATGTAGATGTTCGAGGATCCACATTGCTGCAGTCATAAAGTACAGTTTTGTACCTACCATAAATGTAGATGTCCGAACAGGATAGCATCTGCAGTCCTAACAAATGGGTTGTCCTGTCGTCAGGCAGCCCTTCGGTCGGCCAGATTCCAAAGTCTGGGTCTGGCCTCGGCTGGTGTCGCACTTCACCCGACGTCATCTCTGCTGGTCTTCACGTATAAAGGCATCAGCCGACGCCATTTTCCTCAGTGTTTCTTGCCCCAGATGCCAGTAGCCCTCTTGGATAGCTAAATTTTTGGGTAAATGCCAAAAAGTAGAAGGCAAACACAAAAAATATACATGTATGTACATATATACAAACAAATACACCATAAGAGATCTGCCCCCCAGCTAGCTATTAGGTGGGCAATACCCTAGGAGTACCACAGAGGGGAAGGAGGGTGGGTAATCCTGACTGCAGATGCTATCCTGTTCGGACATCTACATTTATGGTAGGTACAAAACTGTACTATGTCCTTCAAGGATGCATCTGCAGTCCTAACAAATGGGTAGAATACCATAGCCAAACTAGGGGAGGAGGAATAAGAATTATGGTGTAGTTAGGATCCTTTGCAACACAGCAGTGGCAAACCCTGCTCGGGATCTAGAGTATAGAGGTAAGTTATAATGCTTGGCAAATGTATGCACGGAGGTCCAAGTAGCCGCCTCAATAATGTCCTTGGTAGCCACTCCTCGTAAGAAGGCTGTGGTAGTGGCTGTAGCCCTTGTAGAATGAGGCCTTATGTTCTGTGGAATTTGCTTTCCATGATAGGAGTAACAGAATCTTATGCAATTTCCTATCCACTTGGAGATTGTCTGTTTGGAAATTGCTTTTCCTTCCCTTCCTGTTGCATAGGCTACTAGGAGCTGGTCAGTTTTTCTATTGCCCTTGGTTCTGTCCAGGTAGTAGCGCAACTGTCTATGTACATCCAATGTATGCAGCAGTCTTTCCTCTTTGTTCTGTGGATTGGGAAAGAAGGTAGGTAGGTGGATTGCCTGGTTTAGAGACACTCTGGATACCACCTTAGGCATAAATGTAAGATTAGTTCTCATGGACACTATCTTGATGGAAGATTAGGAAGGGTTGTACTGCCATTAAAGCCTGTAGTTCCGAAACCCTTCTTGCTGAAGTAATTGCCAGTAGGAAAGCAGTTTTCCAGGATAGGTGTTGAAGATCTGCTGTTGCTGCTGGTTCGAATGGAGGGAGTGTCAATTTTTCTAGCACAAAATTCAAGTCCCATGCTGGTAATGGTGGTTTCCTAGGAGGTTTTACATTCTTAATTCCTCTGAGGAACTGCCTGAGTAAAGGATGCGAGAAGACAGGGTGATCGAGGCTGTATTCTGCAGAAATAGCTGATGCATGTATCTTGATGGAGGAATAGGACAGGCCAGTATGAAGGAGCTCTGCCAAATACTCCAGGATGTTGGCAATATCTACCTTTGACACATCTTTCCCTCTTTCCGTACTCCAAATGACAAACCTTTTCCATTTTCCTGCATAGTTCCTTCTAGTAGAAGGTCTGCGGGCCTCAAGGATAATGTCTTTAACCCTTTGGGATAAATCTGGGTTGGATGCTCTTATGTAATGTTCCAGGCAGTGAGTTGCAGAGTTTTCAGGTTTGGATGCAAGATGTTGTAGTTGCTCTGAGTCAACATAAAAGGAATCAGGGGTAGAGTCCACGTTCCCCCCCAGGACATGCTCCTCAGTAATGGATACCAAAGTTGTCTTGGCCAATTTGGAGCTATCAGAATTATCCTTGGACGTTCCTCTTTGATTTTCAGTAGTACCTTGTGCATCAAAGGAAGGGGTGGAAATGCATATGCTGTCAGGCCTTTCCAATTGAAGGATAGAGAGTCCACCTTCCAAGCAAGGGGGTGGTATGTCCTTGTGCAGAATTTGTTGAGCTGGTGATTGAGTGGGGATGCAAATAGGTCTATTTGTGGCATTCCCCATTTCTTTGTGATGGCTTTGAAGATGTCCGGGTGTAGCATCCATTCGTGAGCATCCGAGGTAGTTCTGCTTAACATGTCTGCTAGGATGTTTTCTTTTCCCGGTACAAATATTGCCTGTAATTGAATGTT
The DNA here is from genome assembly GCF_019279795.1 of Protopterus annectens. Taxonomy (NCBI): domain Eukaryota; kingdom Metazoa; phylum Chordata; order Ceratodontiformes; family Protopteridae; genus Protopterus; species Protopterus annectens. Next base: position 1,177,320,213 of record NC_056737.1, on the reverse strand, counting down.
GTAGCTCAGAGCCATATTCCACAGGTCCAGAGTCATTCGGCATAGGGGGTATGAATGCGTGCCTCCCTGTTTGTTGATGTACCACATGACTGTGGTGTTGTCTGTCCTTATCATCAATTGGCCCTCTGAGGAATGGCCTGAAATTCTGGATTGCTAGCTTTACTGCCAGCATTTCTTTTTGATTTATGTGCAGGTGTAGTTGTTCTGGAGTCCATAAGCCTTGAATGCACTTGTCCAGCATGTGTGCCCCCCAACCGAGGTCTGAAGCGTCCGTTGTGATGGTTTGGCTTGCTTGAATGTTGTGGAAGGACAAGCCTGGGTTTGCCTGGCATGTCTGAGCCCACCATAGGAACTCTTGTTTCAGGCATGGGATTAGTGGTATTTCGGTTTCTAAGCTGTGCTTGTGTTGAGACCATAAATTCTTTAGGTACCACTGTAGCTTTCTCATATGTAGTCTGGCATGAGGGACCAAGATTATGCAGGATGCCATGAAACCCAAGGCCTGCAGTACTTTCCTTGCTGTTAGTTTGTTCTGCTTTGCTAGTGCCAAGAAGTACAGAGGAAGTTGTTCTTGTTTTTCTGCAGTTAGGAATGCCATCTGTTTTACTGTGTCCAATTCTGCACCCAAGAATATTATTGTCTGGGATGGTATCAGTTTTGACTTTTTTAAATTGACTGTGTATCCCAGGGCTTGTAGTAAGCAAATGACTCTTTGTAAGTCTTGTGTCAGCTTGCTTTTGTTGTCCGCTTGTATCAGGCAGTCATCCAGGTATGGATAAATTTGGATTCCCTGAAGCCTGCAATGAGCGATTACTGATGCCAGGCATTTCGTGAACACTCTGGGTGCAGTAGATAAGCCAAAGGGCAATGCTGAGAATTGATAATGCTCTGATCCTGCAAGAAATCTGAGGTATCTTCTGCAAATTGGTCGTATGGGGACGTGCAGGTATGCCTCCTTGAGATCTAGAGTTACCAGCCAATACTCCTTGCCCAGCATGGGAAGAAGTTGGTGTAGGGTCAGCATTTTGAATTTTGGAACGATGATGAATGTGTTTAAAGCGGACAGGTCGAGAATAGGTCTCCAACTGTTCTCTTTTCTTGGTACTAGGAAGAGTCTGGAGTAAAATCCCTTGCCCTGTTCTGTAGGTGGTACCCTTTCCACAACTCTCATCTTTGTTAATTGAGCTATTTGTTTTAGGGCTTCTGACTTTTGATTTGGTGGCAGGTTTGGCATTCCTCTTTTTGCTGGTAAGGTGTGGAAATGAAACCTGTAGCCTTGGTCTATAGTTTGCAAAATCCAGTTGTCTCTTGTGATATAGTGCCAGTTTTTTTGAAAATAAGGCTAACTTTCCGCCTAAGGGTGCTACTATTTGTTCCCTGGTAGGCGGTGTTAGAGCCAAGTCACTGTGATTGTCCTGTTGCAGTGGTAGTGGTTGTATCTGTGCCTCGTTGGTTATTGCCTTGCCACTGGCGTCCCCTGTAGGCACCTCCTCTGGATTGATTTCTGCCTCTGGAATGTCTATTCCTGCCTCTCTGATTTTTAGAGGAGTCTGGAAAGGACCAGTTTTTGGAAGGCCAGTTCCTGCTGAACCTTGGGGGCTGTACCTGTAAGAAATCTTTAACTGTTTGTACAGATTTTGCCTTCTCTTCCATTTTCTTCATTACTTGTTGGGCAGGAGAACCAAACAGACTGACCTTGTCCATAGGAGCATCTAATAGCTTTGCTTTAACATGATCCGGCAAGACCTGCTCTTTCAACCATGCATGCCTTCTTATACTGTGCCAGTCATGGCTGATCTAAATGAAGCCTCCAGTGCATCATAGCCACATTTTAAAGAATGGTTACTAACCTGCTGAATATTATTCACCATTTTCTAGAACATATCTCTTATCTAAGGAATCAGAGGACAGTTTCTTAGTTAACTGATCAAGCATAAACTCTTGGTATTGGATCATATGAAACTGACAGTTCAAAGCTCTAGCTGAGAGTAGCGGAGGTGTATACTTTTTTACCCCATCTCTCTAAGGACCTGGATTCCCTATCAGAAGGGAGAGGGTTTTTAGCTGAGGTCGAAGCTACTGCCTTAGGCCCCTGGGAGATAGTCTCCGGATCTGCAAAAGGAGCCTTGTATAAGTGGTGATGAGTGTCCGGTACCCTGTAGAACCTGTCGGGCTTAGCAGGGGCTGGGGGTAAAGTATCAGGAGCAGTGCAAACATCATTAAATGCATCATCCACAACAGGAAGAACTGGAGGTATAGCTAAGGGCCTATGTTGTGGTAAGTGTAAAAAGGTCCTAAGCCTTTTTCTTGAATCTGAGAAATCTTGTCCCTGCCATTGGAATTGCTCTCGCATGGCATGTAAGGTTTCCCCAAAGGAAAATTCCTCTGGTGGAGAGGCAGAAGGAATAGATTCTTCAGCATCAGAATCTTCATAAGTAGAAAGAGGAGCCTCTGGATGGTCTGTAATGTCCGAGTCATCAGAAGAGTCATCTGAGGAGCCTGGCTCAGGGGGCTCTGCTCTAGGTCTCTTTTCCGGTGGTTGAGAGGCCCTGTCTGGGTGAGATTGGGATCCCCTTATTAGAGAGATGAGATCCTCTGCCAGAGTAAGCATTTGTGAACTGGAGCTGGGCCTGTGAGAGGGGGGCTTAACAGGCACTGATTTAGCAGTTTTGGCTGCTTTAGCCCTGGCAAAGGCCTTTATAGACATGGCTGCAGGAGGCCTAGCAGCACCACGTGCTGGGGTAGAGACATCCAAAGGGATGGTGTCCGATAACTCTAGAGAAACCACATTAGTAGGCAAAATTTCAGAGGCCGATTCAGCTAGGGTAGAAGGGGCCTCGGTAGTAGTCATGGATTCGGCTGTAGATTGAACCGTTTGCTCGGTTTCGGCCGAAACCGAGACACTCGCGGTTTGCTTTACCGTGGTTTCAGCCGAAACCGCGGACCGCGAGTGTCGGTCCTTTTCTTTGCGTTTCTTAACAATTTGGGTAGTCGGAGGATCCGACGGCATAATGTACGCAAAGTCTGAGCCGAAAAACTGTTCAGCAAACTCCGACCGACGCCTAAGCGTTCGTCGGTTGAAGGAAGCACAGGCTAAACAAGCTGCTACGTCGTGGTCTGGGCCTAAACAAGGTAAGCAGTAAGAGTGGAAATCTTTATGAGGTATTTGTTTCCCACAAGTTAAACAGTTATTTACTTTTTCTGACATCGGCTGAGGCAAGAAAGAGTCCCCAACGGGGTACTTAGCTTTTAGAAGTCTTCGAAGTTGTATTCGGTAATATTAATCTCTGGATCTGACCGACCGGCACTTGCGAACAGCTTCTGCTTCGGGCGCCACGCGGCAAGAAAGACTGAAGAAAATGGCGTCGGCTGATGCCTTTATACCTGAAGACCAGCAGAGATGACGTCGGGTGAAGTGCGACACCAGCCAAGGCCAGACCCAGACTTTGGAATCCGGCCGACCGAAGGGCTGCCTGACGACAGGACAACCCATTTGTTAGGACTGCAGATGCATCCTTGAAGGACATCCTGTGGGTAGTCCGCTGTCCTCGGTCGGCCCGAATACCAAAGAGCTAGGCTGGCGTCGGTCATTGTCGCCTAGAGCTGGCGTCAGTACGTAGTTGTACTTAAGCGCATGACCGACGCCATATCCTCAGTCTTTCTTGCCCCAGATGTCAGAAGGCCTAAAAATGAAGGCCAGAACTAAAGTAGTAAAAGCCCAACAACCATCAGTGTGGAAATAAAGAGTATCCCAAAAAGAAACCCAGCAACCACAACTATAGAGGGGAAGGAGGGCGGGATAATTGGACTGCAGCAATGTGGATCCTCGAACATCTACATTTATGGTAGGTACAAAACTGTACTATGTTCTTCGTCTCACATTGCTGCAGTCATAACCTGTGGGTAGAATCCCAAAGCAAAGGAAAAGGGAGGCTGGCAAACTACAAAGCATTAGGAGCTGCTAACATGCCCTGTAAAACTGCAGTGGCAAACCCAGCCCTGGACTTGGAATAAATGCTTAGTAAAAGTGTGTACTGAACTCCAAGTAGCTGCCTCCAAAATATCCTTAGTAGCTACACCCCTTAGAAAAGCAGTAGAAGTGGCAGTAGCCCTAGTAGAATGAGGTCTGATCCCAGCAGGAACATCCTTCCCATGATGAGAATAACAAAAAGCAATACAATGACCAATCCACTTTGAAATAGTCTGCTTTGAAACAGCTTTCCCTTGTGAACTCAAAGCAAAGGAAACAATAACTGTTGAGTCTGTCTGAACTCCTTAGTTCTGCTCAAATAGTAACGTAACTGCCTGTGGATATCCAAAGAATGCAAGACTTTTTCCCCTTTATTTTGGGGATCAGCATAAAAAGTAGGCAAATGAATAGACTGGTTCAAGGCCACATTAGAAACCACTTTAGGCATAAAAGTAAGGTTAGTTCGCAAAGAAACTCTATCCTTATGAAATATCAAAAAGGGTTCAACTGCCATGAGTGCCTGCAATTCAGATACCCTCCTAGCAGAAGTAATGGCCAACAAAAAAGCAGTCTTCCAAGACAAGAACTTCAGTTCAGACGTAGCTGCAGGTTCAAAAGGAGGTAAAGTAAGTTTCTCCAAAACAAAACTGAGATCCCAGGAAGGAGTAGGAGCTCTACGTGGGGATCTTATATTCTTTGCCCCTCTAAGAAATTGTTTGAACAAAGGATGAGAAAATAAAGGAGGGTCACAATCATAGTGAGCGGAAATGGCTGCAGCATGAACCTTCACAGAAGAGAATGACAAACCCTTGTCCAGTAATTCAGTAAGATACTGTAGTGCAAAACTCAAATTAGGCACTGAAACATCAAAGCCCTTTGCTGTGCTCCAAAGAAAAAATCTCCTCCATTTAACAGCATAAACTTTTCTAGTGCTAGGCCGCCTGGCTTCCAAAATGACATTCAAAACCTGTTGAGGAAGCTGAGACCCCACCTGCTCCATCACAGAATACGCCAGGCTGTCAGATGGAGGGACTGCACCTGAACATTGAGAAAATGATTGTTTGACTGGGACAACAAATGAGGAACCTGTGGCAGAAGCCAAGGAGGCTCCTGGATTAAACTCCTCAGCAGAGGATACCAATGCTGACGTGGCCAATCTGGTGCTATTAGAATTCATGCAAGGCTTGTCCTGCCTGACTTTCAAGAGTACCTTGGGGAGAAGAGGCAGAGGAGGAAAAGCATAAATGTGAAGGTTGTTCCAACTGAAAGATAGAGCATCCACTTTCCAAGCATCTGGGTGGAACATTTTTGTGCAAAATTTTGGAAGTTGAAAATTCAGTGGAGAAGCGAACAGATCTATGTCTGGAGTTCCCCAAGCCACAGTCAATGGTTTGAAAACCCGAGGATCCAGTTTCCACTCGTGGGGATCCACAATTTGCCTGCTCAATACATCTGCTAGGGAGTTCTGAGCTCCTGGCAGAAACCGTGCTTGAAGATTGATTCGAAAACTCAGAGCAGTCTCCCACAAAATCATTGCTTGCCTGCAAAGAGGGTAGGAATGGGTTCCCCCCTGCTTGTTGATGTACCACATGACTGTTGTGTTGTCTGTTTGAATCAACACCTGTCCCGGCTGAAGCAGGTCCTTGAAGGCTATCAAAGCAAATTGAACTGCTAACATCTCCTTCATGTTGATATGCAAATGTAGTAGTTTGGGAGGCCACATGTCTTGTATCCATTTCCCATTGAAGTGTGCTCCCCAAGCCAAGTCCGAGGCATCCGTCGTTAGGATCTGACTCGCCTCTGGTCGGGTCACAGAGAGTCCCTTGTTTAGGTGACATTCCTGAGCCCACCACAAGAATTCCTTCTGGATGCAAGGTATAATCCGAATGACAGTGTCCAAACCGTGGCAGTGTTGAGTCCACACACTTTTGAGATACCATTGTAGCTTCCTCATATGCAGTTTGGCATTGGGAAGTACTAGAATGCAAGATGCCATGAACCCCAAGGCTTGAAGGACTGTCCTTGCAGTCAGCCTGGACATTACTGATAACTGCTGGAAGTAAAGATGAAGAGTTCTTTGTTTGTCCGGGGTCAGAAATGCCATCTGAGAAGCTGTATTCAGTCTCACACCCAGAAAGCACATGCCCTGAGAGGGTACTAGACTGGACTTTATTTCGTTCACAGAATACCCTAGGCACCTTAAAACTGCCATTACATACTTGAGATGTTGTAGTAATATGTCTTTGTTTTGAGCAAGAATCAGGCAATTGTCCAGATAAGGGTAAATTTGTATTCCTCTCTGCCTGAAGAAAGCAATCACAGGAGCCAGAAAGTACAGTTTTGTACCTACCATAAATGTAGATGTTCGAGGATTCCATTGCTGCAGTCCTTACTATTGGGTATAGTCCGCATCCAGTCGGCCCGAATACCAGAGTATAAGGCTGACGTCGGTCAGGGCGCATTAGACTGACGTCAGTACGTCAGGGTACTAATGCGCATGACCGGCGTCATATCCTCAGTCTTTTCTTGCCCCAGATGTCAGAAGACCCTAAAAAGACAAGGCCCAAAATACCTGCACCAAAACATGAACAATATATACAAAAATATAAGCAGGTAAATCACCTACACAACCACCCCTAAATACAGAGGGAAGGAGGGAGGGTAAATTGGACTGCAGCAATGGAACCCTCGAAGATCTACATTTATGGTAGGTGCAAAACTGTACTATGGTCTTCGCCTTCCATTGCTGCAGTCCTTACTATTGGGTAGAATCCCAAAGCAGAGGTAAGGGAGGCTGGCAAATCATAAAGAAGCAGGAGCTGACAACATGCCTTGCAAAACAGCTGTGGCAAAACCAGCCCTAGACTTAGAGTAGATAGGAAGGTGATAATGCTTAGAGAAAGTATGCACTGAACTCCAAGTAGCTGCTTCCAAAATATCCTTAGTTGCCACCGGCCGTAGAAATGCTGTTGAAGTGGCAGTAGCCCTAGTGGAATGAGGCCTAATCCCAGCTGGAACCTCCTTGCCATGATGGGAATAGCAAAATGCAATGCAAAAGCCAATCCACCTAGAAATAGTTTGTTTTGACACAGGCTTGCCCTGAACTCAAAGCAAAAGAAACAAACAACTGCTGAGACTGCCTAAAATCCTTAGTCCTGCTTAAGTAATAACGCAATTGCCTGTGTACATCTAAAGTATGCAAAATCTTTTCCCCTTTATTTTGGGGGTCTGCATAAAAGGTAGGCAAATGAATAGTTTGGTTTAAAGCCACACTAGAAACCACCTTAGGCATAAAGGAAGGATTAGTACGTAATGATACCCTATCCTTATGGAAAATCAAAAAAGGCTCGACTGCCATAAGGGCCTGCAACTCAGACACCCTTCTTGCAGAAGTAATAGCCAACAAAAAAGCAGTCTTCCATGACAAATATTTCAATTCAGCAGTAGCCGCAGGCTCAAAAGGTTGTAGAGTAAGTTTTTCCAACACAAAATTGAGATCCCAAGCAGGAGTAGGAGCTCTACGTGGGGGTCTTATATTCTCAGCCCCTCTAAGAAACTGCTTGAACAAAGGATGCGAAAACAATGGTGGGTCACAATCATAGTGAGCTGAGATCGCTGCAGCATGAATCTTGATGGAAGAGAAGGACAGACCCTTGTCCAGTAACTCAGTAAGATATTGAAGGGCCATACTCAAATTAGGCTCAGAAATCTCCAAATTCTTTGCTTTACTCCAAAATAAAAATCTCTTCCATTTTGCTGCGTACACTTTCCTTGTACTAGGTCTTCTAGCTTCCATAATCACATTTAAAACTTGTTGAGGAAGTTGAGACCTGCTGTGTTTCAACACAGAATATGCCAGGCTGTCAGAGGAAGAGAGTGAAGCTTGACATTGAGCAGATGACCGTCCTGTTGGGATAACAGATGCGGAATCAAAGGTGAAGGCCATGGAGGCTTCTTTACCAGACTCCGTAGTAGAGGGTACCAGTGTTGCCGAGGCCAATCTGGAGCTATCAAAATCATCCTTGGCCTGTCCTGTCTGACCTTTAACAGTACCTTTGGAAGAAGAGGCAGAGGTGGAAAGGCATACAGATGAAGGTTTGTCCAACTGAAAGACAGAGCATCCACTTTCCAAGCTGTGTGATGAAACCCCTTTGTGCAAAACTGTGGCAGCTGGTGGTTTAGTGGAGAAGCGAACAGATCTATGTCTGGAGTTCCCCATGACACTGTCAATTTCTGAAATACATGAAGATCCAGTTTCCACTTGTGGGGATCCATGATTTGTCTGCTTAACACATCTGCTAAGGAGTTCTGTGCTCCTGGCAGAAACCTTGCCTGAAGAGTTAGGTGCAAGCGTGGCAGTCTCCCATAAAATCATTGCATGCCTGAATAGAGGATAAGAATGTGTTCCCCCTTGTTTGTTGAAGTACCACATGACAGTTGTGTTGTCTGTTAGAATCAACACCTGCCCTGGAAGAAGTAACTCCTTGAAAGCCAGCAATGCGAACTGGACTGCTAACATCTCCTTTATGTTGATATGTAGATGCTGTAGTCTGGCAGGCCACTTGTCTTGTATCCACTTTACATTTAGATGAGCTCCCCAAGCAATGTCTGAGGCATCTGTCGGTAAAATCTGACTCGCCTCTGGCCGGGTCACAGAGAGTCCCTTGTTTAGGTGACATTCCTGAGCCCACCACAAAAATACTCTTTGAAGGCAAGGTATTATTTGAATGACAGTGTCTAAATCCTGGCAGTGCTGTGTCCATACATTTTTGAGATACCATTGTAACTTCCTCATATGCAGTTTGGCATTGGGAAGCACCAGAATACAAGATGCCATGAACCCTAATGCTTGAAGGACTGTCTCTGCAGTCAGCACGGACTGATGAGATAGTTGATGGAAGTAAAGTGACAGACTCTTTTGTTTGTCCGGGGTTTAAAAAGGCCATCTGGGCTGCTGTATGCAGTCTCACACCCAGAAAGCACATGTCTTGAGAGGGTACTAGACTGGACTTTATTTCGTTCACAGAATACCCTAGGCATCTTAGCACTGCTATAAGATATTCCAGATGCTGTAGAAGGTCTTCCTTTTCTTGAGCCAGAATCAGGCAGTCGTCTAAATAAGGATAGATTTGAAGTCCTTGTAGCCTGAAGTAAGCTATCACTGGAGCCAGAACCTTTGTGAATACTCTGGGCGCAGTAGATAAGCCAAAGGGCAATGCAGAGAGCTGATAATGAGAATCTCCAGCTTGAAACCGCAGATACTTCCTGTAACTTAGCCTGATATGCACATGAAGGTAAGCTTCCTTGAGATCTAAAGTTACCATCCAGTGATCTTTGCCCAGCAGGGGTAAAAGCTGTTGTAACGCCAACATCTTGAACTTGGGAATGTCCAGATAAGTGTTGAGGAGAGATAAATCCAAAAGCAGTCTCCACGTGTTCCCCTTCTCCGGTACTAGGAACATGCGAGAATAAAATCCTAGGCCCCTTTCTGACACAGGGACTGGTAGAATGATGTCCAACACCCATCTGTCTTGAGTAATTAAATCCCAATTTCCTTTGAAAAGAGACAGTTGTCCTTCCAAAGGAGCTGCCAGACGAGAATCTACTGGCAGTTGAAAAGGCAGGTCATTGGGTCTGTTTACGAAAGGACTGACCCCTGCCCTCACCAGAAGTCTGAGCAGGTGAACTCCCTGTTCTAGGCCTAAAAGAACCTTGAGTCCTGCCCCTACCACGTCTAGACCTACCCCTAGACTGGGAATCATAAGCAGGACATGTCCACCCCTTAGCAGGCCAATTTCTACTAAACTTCGGTGGCTGTACCTGCAAAAAATCTTTAACAGTTTGCATAGACTTAGCTTTGTCCTCCATTTTCTGTAAAACTGCTTCCACAGGTGAACCAAACAACACATCAGACTGTAAAGGAGCATCCAAAATCCTTGTCTTAACATGCTCAGCCAAATTTTGATCCCTCAACCAGGCATGCCTGCGAAGAACAGAACTAGTGGCAGCCACCCTCGAGGAGGCCTGCACAGCATCAAAACCACATTGCAAAGAATGCTTGCCCACTTGTTCAGACACATAAACTAAATCCAGCAAGTCTTTACAATCAATACCTTCCGCCAAAGCATCCACCTTAGATTTCAATTGTGAAAGGAGATAATTTTGATATTTCAGCATGTGAAACTGACAATTCAACGCTCTCATGGCTAGAGTGGAAGAAGTATACACTTTCTTACCCCACCTATCTAACGCCCTTGCCTCTTTGTCAGTGGGAACAGGATTTTTTAACCAGAGAGGCCTTAACCTATTAAGGTCCCTGAGAAACAGTTTCTGGGCCCGCCCTAGGACTCTTAAATAAATACTTATGAGCTTGGGCACCCTATAGTACCTATCAGGTTTAACAGGAGCAGGAGGCAAAGAATCAGGGTTCAGGAAGCCTCTGCAAAAACATCTTCCACCACATTCAACACAGGAGGTATAGCTAAGGGCCTATGCTGGGGTAAAACAAGAATTCCCTAAGCCTCTTCCTGGAATCAGAGTAATCCTGGCCTTCCCATTTAAAGTGCTCCCTCATGGAATGCAGAGTCTCTGAAAATGAAAAATCCTCAGGAGGAGAAGTCAAGGAGTGGCATCATCCACATCAGAATCAGAATAATGAGGATACTCCTGCAAATCTTCCGCAGAAGATTCAGAAGCCCCTGAACCCTGTTCAAAACTGTCAAACTCTGGTTCCACTCTAGGCCTCTTATCAGGAGGGCCCATAGAACCTCTAATCATAGTAATCAAATCTTCTGCCATTTTAAGCATATGTTTCTTAGGTACAGAACCCGAAAGGCTAGGAGAAGCCCCTACTGAAGCTGAAGTTGGCCTACCTCTAAAAGAAGTTTTGGCAACAGAAGGAGAGGCTCTAACTACTTTGGGAAGAGAGGGAAGAATAGTTACCTGAGAAGCCCCCTCAGCCTGGCCTGCCTCCTGAGAGGGTACATCCTGTAACAGTAAAGTTCCTGCCTGAGACTCTATAGAAACTCCTGGCAAAACCTCTGGCTCCACAGAGCCATCTAAAGAACCGACGTCTCCCAAACACTAATCTGGCACAGTCTAACCTCCTCTTAATAGTGCGTTTGTTAAACTTAGCACAAGAGCAGCAACCAACAACGTCGTGCTCAGGCCCTAAACAAGGTATACATAATGTATGGTAATCCCTATGAGGTATTTGTTTCCCACAAGAAATACAGTTATTCACTTTTTCTGACATCCGGTTAAAAACTGAGGCAAGAAAAAACCAAAATATTCCCCAACGGGGTACTTAGCCAACTCTGATTCGGTCTGAAACTCCGGTTTCGGAAATATTTCAGAACGCCAACCTGCACTCGCAAAACTGCTTCTGCATCGGATCACGCGGCAAAAAAGACTGAGGATATGACGCCGGTCATGCGCATTAGTACCCTGACGTACTGACGTCAGTCTAATGCGCCCTGACCGACGTCAGCCTTATACTCTGGTATTCGGGCCGACTGGATGCGGACTATACCCAATAGTAAGGACTGCAGCAATGGAAGACGAAGAACATCTTTTGTGAATACCCTGGGCGCAGTAGATAAACCAAAGGGCAATGCAGAGAACTGACAATGCGAAGTACCAGCCCGAAATCTCAGGAATCTCCTGCAACTGGGCCTGATAGGGATGTGAAGATAGGCCTCTTTGAGATCCAGGGTTACCATCCAGTGATCTTTGCCTAGCATAGGCAGACGTTGTTGTAATGTTAACATCTTGAACTTTGGAATGTCTAGGGAGGTATTGAGAATGGACAAATCCAGAATTGGCCTCCAAGTGTTTCCTTTCTTTGGCACTAGGAATAGACAGGAATAAAATCCTAGGCCTACTTCTGACGGAGGGACCACCTGAATTGTCTCCATCTGCAAAAGCAGAGAAATTTGCTCCTGAGCCTCCAGCCTTTGCTGAGGAGGCACATCCGGCATGCCTTTGAAAGGAGGAAGTGTGTGAAAATAAAACTTGTAACCTTGATTTATTACATCCAACACCCATTGGTCCTGGGTGACCAAATTCCAGTTTTGTTTGAAAAGTCCCAACTTTCCTCCTAGAGGAGCTGCCAGTAAAGAAGGGTCTGGCAGCGGAAGATACAGGTCATTGGGTCTGCTTACGAAAGGGCTGACCCCTACCCTCACCAGAAGACTGTGCAGGAGAGCTCCAAGTCCTAGGCCTGAAAGAACCCTGAGCGTGAGCCCTGCCTCTACCACGTCTAGACCTGCCCTTGGACTGATAATCCGAAGAAGGATAAGACCATACTCTAGCAGGCCAAATCCTACTAAACTTAGGGGGCTGCACCTGCATAAAATCCTTGACCGTCTGCATAGACTTAGCCTTATCTTCCATCTTTTTCAAAACTGATTCCACAGGAGGGCCAAAAAGTACTTCAGATTGAAGAGGAGCATCCAAAATCCGAGCCTTAACATGCTCTGACAAATTTTGATCCTTAAGCCAGGCATGTCTACGAATAACTGAACCTGTAGCAGCCTCCCTGGATGAAGCCTGAAGAGCATCAAAACCACACTGCAAAGAATGTTTGCCAACTTGATCTGATGCATGAACCAATTCCTGGAGCTCCTTACACTCTATACCCTCAGATAAAGCATCCACCTTAGATTTCAATTGGCCTAACAAAAAATTCTGATACTTCAGCATATGAAATTGGCAATTCAAAGCCCTCATAGCTAACGTAGAGGAGGTGTACACTTTTTTCCCCCACCTATCTAACACTCTAGAATCCTTATCCAAAGGAACTGGATTCTTAGCTACAGAAGCCCTAACACCCTTCGGACCTTGAATAATAGTTTCCGGATCAGCTCTAGGACTCTTGTACAAATACTTATGTGCTTCTGGAACTCTGTAATACCTGTCTGGCTTAACAGGGGCCTGAGGCAAAGAATCAGGATTAAGGGAAGATTCAGAAAAAACATCCTGAACAACATCTAAGACAGGAGGAATAGCCAAGGGCCTATGTTGTGGCAGAAAAAAAATTCCCTAAGCCTTTTCCGAGAATCTGAAAAATCTTGACCTTCCCACTTGAAATGTTCCCTCATGGAATGTAAAGTCTCAGAAAAAGAAAAATCCTCTGGAGGAGAAGCAGACGGACAGGAGTCCTCTGCATCCAAATCTGAATAGGAAGGGAAATCCTGAATTTCTTCAGCTGAGGATTCAGAGTAGTCAGAGGAATGATCCATTTCCTCTAAATCTGCCTCCACCCTAGGCCTCTTCTCTGGGGGGGGCATAGAACCCCTGATCAAAGTAATCATGTCCTCTGCCATTTTCAACATATGCTTTTTAGGAACAAGGGCTGGAGAGCTAGAACTATGACCAGGGCTAACAAGACAAGGTTTGGCCTTAGCATGGCCTTTAGCCACTGAAGTAGAAGGCCTAATAACCTTTTGTAAAGCTGGAACTACAGACACCTGAGAAGCACCCTCAGCCTGGCCTAACTCCTGAGAGGCCAACTCCTGTAAAAGTAAAGGTTCCCCCTGGGATTCAGCCGAACCCTCGGCAGGATCCACAGATTCAACCGGAGGCTCCGTAGAACCGGCGTCCGCAACAGACGACTCATCCGGTTTAGACCTTAAAGATTTATCCTTACGCTTTTTAGCGGTAGCGGGCGGAGGATCCGACGGCATGTTATAGTTACACCGTTTACCAAAAACAAGCCTGGCACAGTCTAATCTTCGTTTAATGGTGCGCTTATTAAATCTAGCACAAAAGCGACACCCGACCACGTCGTGCTCAGGCCCCAAACAAGGAATACAGAAAGAATGATAATCCCTATGAGGTATCTGTTTCCCACAAGAAATACAATTATTAACTTTTTCTGACATCCGGAAAACTGAGGCAAGAAAAGACAACAATTTCCCCAACGGGGTACTTAGCCCAACTTGGTCTTCGGTCTGAAACTCGATAAATGAAAATTTCAGAACGCCGAACGGCACTTGCAAACGTTGCTTCTGCTTCGGACCACGCGGCAAGAAAGACTGAGGATATGGTGTCGGTCATGCGCTTAAGTACTACTACATACTGACGTCAGCTCTAGGCGACAATGACCAACGCCAGCCTAGCTCTTTGGTATTCGGGCCGACCGAGGACAGCGGACTACCCACAGGTTATGACTGCAGCAATGTGAGACGAAGAACATCTTCTGAAAGAACCTCTGTTGAGAAGGACTGAAATCAGGAATGGTTATGCAGAGGCGAATTCAAACCAACAGATGAAAGGTTAATATTGGCAGCATAAGATAGTGGACTACATGCACAGTTTACAAAGTCCATTGAACATGTGGGAGAAAGATAAATGTAGGTTTTGTAAATCAGAATTGGAAACAGTTGCACACCTCATTGCTGGCTGTGACATACTAATGGCAGAAGGACTGTGTACTGAAAGGCATAATACTGCGGCACTGAAGAGGCTGAAAAAACACTGGAAACATGAGCCACAAAGCATACATCACATGGGAGCACCCATTACCAACATTTCAAAGATAGATGCTATAAAAACAGGATATAGCAGTCCATGAAAGATGACAAGTAGCACTGATCACAGAAAATCAACACACCCATTGACTACAGTGTCTTGTGCATAGAGAGACAGTCATAAAACATCAGAATTTGCAGGGAGAAACAAAAGCAATGTGGAAGGAAGATGCTCCGTTCCAATAGGTCTTATAAAAAAAGAATCTACAATCGTATTTAGTTACGAATACATGTGACCCTGTGCAAATTACAGAAAGTCATTACTGGGCATATTGCGGGTGCTGTGAAGAGCATTTCTGGCTGACATAAAAGACTGAAACAATACTAATTTCATGAACTTCGTACTTTGACTTGGGAATCGGGTCCAGTCCCATCATATTAGAAACCCAAAAGACTTGGAGAAATTAAAAAACAAAGTGTCACTGACTCAACCTGCATTCTTTCAGCCAGTTTACTATCAATATTATGACATAAGAGATCAATATTTAACACCATGAGCTTATTTAGAGGTATGGTGTCAAATGAAGATAGGCAGCATGGCGTGTGCTTACAGTCTGTGGCCTTTTCAAAGAATCTTGAGATTTAGCATGCCATGACCCAACATTTACAAAGCTGAATTGCTGTGGGTCAAGCATAATTAGACTCCGATGTCATAATTTGAGGTCAGCTGTGGTGCACTAAATGGCTTTACAGATAAGGCTGATTGGAATTCCATGGTGGGTCCACCGTTGTGAAGAAGCATCCCTACTGTAGGGCAGCAGGATTCAGGGACATCACCTGTAAACAGGCATAATTTAAGCACGTGGAGCAGCGATTACATGTTTGTTGTGGTTTATCACACAACCCAGTGCATTTCTCAAAGTATACCTTACGGACACGATCCTATGGTGGAGGGTACCCACCATTATGGAGCACCCCTACTGTAGGGCACCAGGATTCAGGGACATCTGAAAACCGTTTTGCTTATTGCTGATATCTGCAAAGCAAGTCTTGTGGTGGGACAACCACACTTGTTTGTTTTTTCACAAGAAAAAGTTTGAGTTATGCACCAATTCTTATAGTGAAAGCGGTGCCAGAATAAGGGAAGGAAGACCCTTCCTACCTTGCAAGTGTACTGGTAAGCTCAATTTCCAGAAGGCAAGACAGTCCCTTGTATTCCCACATGATTGCTCCATCACTGTCACAGACAGGGAGGGGGTGAAACTTAAGAGCTTTAACAGACTGCCAGAGACAGCAGCAGGGCACTACCTATGCAAATAAGGCAGTGTACTATGCCAATAAGACAGTGTGTTCTACTAACTGCTACTTTTACAGGGCATATGCAACTGCACGTTATTGTTGACCCAATTCAGTGTTGTGGTAGTTTAGATAACTTCAACGGGACCTTGGAGAAGGTCCAACAAGCTACAATATGAAGTTTTAATTCTTTAAGGTAAGCTGCATATCCAGGGGCTCAATGGGGGGGGGGGGTTAGGTGTCACCAAACTGTCAGAGACATTCCATAATTACCAGAGCGAGAGGGGTATTCTAAATTTGAACACTGTCTGTACCCGGACGATGTCCCATTAAGTCAGAATATTTAAGACTCCTGGGATTAAGTATTTATACCATCCAATTTTGGTTTACCAGGTTGCGATGCTTATTAGAGGAGCCCTACCTTAAAGGAAGGCAGGAATGCTTTACTGGGCTTGGCTCAGTTTAGTTTGGGCTACTGATCCTTCCAGTAATAGGAGGGCCTAAAGAGGTTAAAGATCCTGAAAAGGATACATGGCTGTCCTGTTCTGATCCAGACTCAGACTTATTATATGAGCACAGTTTTTATCACTTTAGATGGTTCTCTTGCTCAGAGACCATTTGTACAATACAAGTGTTGTCCTCTTCACTATACCAGTATCCAAAACAAAAGTAATCTCCTGCCCAGGGCAGCCCAACACTCAGCTAGTATACAAAAGCTGAACCATCCTGTATGCACTGCATCTCAGTTATGCTCCTGGCACAGAACATATGGACATACAGATGCCAGAAAACATCAGGCTACATGGAACAAAGGAGTCCATGGTACATCCAGAAGAATGAACGCATAACAAAAGGGGAATCCTCAGCAAGAGGATTTAAAACAAAAACAAGATGAGATGCTGTTAACTCACTCCCTCCAATGGAGCTCAGGAACTTTGCACTGCAACTTCCAACGGGCAGCGCCTCATCTTGATAAACTGTCCTTACATTTCAAACTAATGTTCATATCTCTGGGACCACAGAGAAGTGTAAATTTCAAACTCTTCAGCACAGTTTTTAAAGTGGTAGAATTCTTTCAGTTCCAAGTCTCAAACAGGATTTAGAAGAGTCACAGTAACTATTAAAGCTTTACACACATCAGATTTTTCATCATCTAGGTGAGCACCTTCATATGAAGTGAAGCAGTGCTGTCTGGGAACTTGGTTGTCGAGAAATTGAGGAAAACATGAAAATTATAACAATGCAGACAGGTCAAACATATTTTGTTTGCCATTGTGTAAGCTTTAAGATGAAATATTTCAATACTTTGTATGTAGCATGGTTTTGGAATATTGCTTGTTCATCTTTACATTAATATATGGGTCCACTTTACAATTTCGAAATACTGATTGTTATGTTATTCAGTATTCCGAAACCACAAAGCCGAAAACCCAACCACAACTCAACTCGAAAACACAACCGCGAAATTCAAAATCCGGTACCCATGCTACACAAACATACACAACCTCCCCCAACAATCAAACTAATCTAAGCTACATATAAGCAGGGGGAAGCCCCCCCTACTTATATAGTCCAAGATCGCACAAATAGTAACACAAAACACACATCTTACAGTCCCTCAAACACACACAACAGTCAACACACACTAAAGCCCTAACCAACATACTTAAACATAACAAAAATTAAGCCCAAACATCCACATTCCGTACCACCAGAAGCAGAAATGTGAGAATTTGGCTTTGTAAATACTGAAATTCGAGATTTCAGTATTTCGAATTTACAAAGTGGACCCAACATCTGACACCGAGAGGAGTCAGTAGGATGTGACTGCACCAGCAGCTGGAGCATCACTCTGCTTTAATGAGTTAAGGTGACATGTCACACAACCACACTACGTCCTTCTATAACCCACAGAAGTTAAGGTGACATGTCACACAACCACACTACATCCTTCTACAACCCACAGAAGTTAAGGTGACATGTCACACAACGTCCTTCTGTAACCCACAGAAGTTAAGGTGACATGTCACACAACCACACTACGCCGTTCTATAACCCACAGAAGTTAAGGGGACATGTCACACAACCACACTACGTCCTTCTATAACCCACAGGAAGTTAAGGTGACATGTCACACAACCATACTATGTCCTTCTATAACCCACAGGAAGTTAAGGTCATGTCACACAACCATACTACGTCCTTCTATAACCCACAGGAAGTAGGCCCTAGAAACCATATCCAACTTATAATGCTTAGTAAATGTATGCAATAAAGACCAAACACCAGCTTCAAGAAGGGAATGAGTGTCCAAACCCATGAAGGAGGGACCAGAAGGGGCAACAGCTTAGTGGAATGAGCTCCAACAGAAATAGATTTGCCACAAAAAATCTAAAGGAAATGGCCTTAGTTATCCAAGAGATGGTTTGTTTAAAACAACCAAGCCCAATGCCCTGGGATGAAAGGAAACAAAAAGCTGATCATAGTTTTATCTAACAGTACCCGCACTGTCTGAAGAATCCATTTGTGAGTCCGAGGTTTGGACCTGCTCAGAACATCTGCCACTAGATTGTATTATACTGTCTGATAATAGCCACCTCAAGTGACAGAGGTAAGATTTTGCACCTCCCTGCTCAACATACCACATCACTGTAGTATTAGGTTCATACAGGTTTACCAGGCCCAAGGGCCTTTTTAATCTTAGCCATGCATCTCAAATCTGACAAGTTCTGGTACCCTTGATAAGGGTCAGCAGAGGCTTGGAAGATTAAACATTTACAAGCAAGGGTCTGGGATATGAGCCACTTACAGGTCATATGTACCAATTAGACGGGTGCCAAGCCAGGGAAGAATTTGCTGTTCCAAGTTACACCTGGGTTAGGGAGGAACTCTGCTTCACATGGATGGGGACCCTGTTCCAGAGACAGAGTAGGCTCCAGGGATCCATACCCACGTCCCCAGCAGGTCCTACTTGCATCACAGGCAAGGTAAGTACAGTTGTGTAAAATCTCACCATAATGGTAGAAGTCTACTGCTGCCATAATGGTAGATGTCCTTGCCTTCAAAGCTCAAGAAGAAATGTGGGGAAGAAGCAGAGCCCTCTAAGAAGCTGTGAAGAATAGCTTCAAAAGCGGCTCTAGCTCTGGAGATACCATCCAACTTGCAATGGTTTGGTAAAGGTATGCACAAAAGTCCAGGAAGCTGCTTCAAGAATAGCATTAGTGTAGGAGCCCTTGAAAAAAGCACCACAAGCTGCCACAGCTCTAGTAGAATGAGTCTTTACAGAAGGAAGGTTCTTGCCATGAAAAGTGTAAAACATGGAAATGGCTTTTGAAATCCAAGTAAAACAGTCAAACTTAAAGATCTAGGATGAAATTAAACTGATCAGATTTTCTAGCAACCCTCTTGCTGTCCGACTGCAGAGAAGGGGAAAAAAGTAGGTAAATTAATAGACTGCTTAAGTGACAACTCAATAACCACCTTGGGCATAAAGGAGGATTAGTACACAAGGACACCCTGTCCTCATGAAAATCAAAAAGTGGACAAGCCATAATGGCTTGCAACTCAGACACTAGCCTGGCAGAAGTAAGAGCTAACAAAAGAACAGTCTTCCAAGAACATTGCAAGGAAGCTGAAACAGCAGGTCAATTTTTCCAGAACTAAATTAAGATCCTAGGGAGGAGAACAGGCTTCCTGGGAGATCTAATATTTAAGGATGCCTTTAAGAAATTGCTTAGCCTCAAATCTAGGAAGCTAACAGGGGAGTTAAAGGCAGACAAGCAGAAAAAGCTGATAATATAGGCCAATCTACCACTAAGCAACTCACAAATGAGAGAACTAAAGGAACATCCACAGAAAGTGAGTCCAGGTCACAAGACAGACACCAAATAGAAAACCTCTTCCATTCAGAAAAGCAGGATTTCCTAGTAGTAAGTTTCCCATGACAGACCCATTGTCTTGTGTACTAGATCGACCCTGTGAGGAAACTTGTCAGGACTGCCCTTGGCTACATGCAGAATTAGAGGGAAAGTACAGTTTTGTACCTACCATAAATGTAGATGTTAGAGTGTTCACCCTGCTGCAGTCATCACACTTGGATTATCCTGCCATCATGCGGTCCCCGCAGTCAGCCCAAATTCCAAAGTCTTGGTCCGGCGTCGGTTGCTGTCGCTTCTTCCCTGACGTCAGTGCACCACTTATTTAAGAGGCATCCGATGCCATTTTCTTCAGTTTTCCTTGCCCCAGATGTCAGGTGCCCCTAATAGGTAGGCAAAATATATATGGTTATATAAAAATCAAACAAAAGCCTTAGGCATAAGCAAATACACCACAGAGGTAGTATAGGAAGAAGTGGTAGAGATAAGTTCAGCTAGGTCAGAGGGGACGCAGGGAGGGTAACCTGGACTGCAGCAGGGTGAACACTCGAACATCTACATTTATGGTAGGTACAAAACTGTACTATGTTCATCGTGTTACCCTGCTGCGGTCATCACACTTGGGTTGAATCCCAAAGCTAAGGATGGGAGGTGGAATCAAACAGGGTTTCAAGAAGCTAGTAGGCCCTGCAAAACTGCAGTGGCAAAACCAGCTCTAGTCTTAGAGTATAGAGGTAAATGATAGTGTTTGGTGAAGGTGTGCACTGAACTCCAAGTAGCAGCTTCCAGAATGTCCTTGGTTGGCACTCCCCTGAGAAAGGCTGCTGATGTAGCTGTAACCCTGGTGGAGGGGGACCTAATGTTAGCAGGTACTGGTTTCCCATGATGTGTGTAGCAGAAACGTATGCAATGTCCTATCCATTTTGAAATGGTCTGTTTTGAGATAGCTTGTGATTCTCTAGCATAGGCTACAAAAAGCTGGTCAGTTTTTCTGTAAGCTTTAATTTTATCCAAGTAGTAACGTAATTGCCTGTGAATGCCCAAAGAGTGCAGGAGTCTTTCTCCTTTGTTCTAGGGATTTGGGAAGAAGGTGGGCAAGTGAATGGTTTAGGGCCACACTGGATACCACCTTTGGCATAAAGGAAGGATTAGTTCGTAGAGAGACTCTGTCTTGATGAAAAATGATGAAAGGTTCCACTGCCATTAGTGCCTGTAGCTCTGAGACTCTTCTAGCTGAGGTTATTGCTAGTAGTAGGGCAGTTTTCCATGAAAGAAATTTTAAATTAGCTGAAAAAGCTGGTTCAAAGGGCGGCAGTGTAAGCTTTTCCAGAACAAAGTTGAGATCCCAAGTAGGTGTTGGAGCTCTCCTTGGTGGTCTTAAATTCTTAGCCCCTCTGAGGAACTGTCTGAGGAGTGGATATAAAAATAAAGGAGGATCCGTGCTGTAATGTGCTGAAATTGCTGAGGCGTGGATCTTAGATGAAAAGGAAAGTCCTTTGTGTAACATCTCAGTCAAATATTGTAGAATCTGAGGGATGTTTGGATCAAGGGGGTTTAGGCCTTTAGTCTGGTTCCAGGCACAAAATCTTTTCCATTTGTGTGAATAGGTTTTCCCAGTGCTGGGCCTCCTGGCCTCCAGAATGACATCCATAACAGCTTTGGATAAAGGTGTTGGTTGGCTGTTTAGGTAATTTGCCATGTAGCCAGGTTTAAAGTCTTGAGCCGGCTGTGTAGAATCTGATGGTCTCGCTGGGTGAGCAGGTGAGGAATTTGTGGCAAAATCCATGGTGGGCCATGGGCCATATTCCTTAAAATTGGATACCAATGTTGGCGTGGCCAGTCTGGTGCAACAAGTATCATTTGTGGCCTCTCTAATCCGACTTTCAGCAGTACTTTTGCTAGAAGAGGCAGTGGAGGGAAGGCATAAACTGTTAATGTTTTCCAACTGAATGAGAGGGCGTCCACTTTCCAAGCTAGTGGATGGAAGGTCCTTGTGCAAAATTTTTGAAGTTGGTGGTTGTGGGGGCTTGCAAACAGATCTATGTCTGGTCGTCCCCATCTTTGAACTATCATTGCAAATACTTGTGGATCTAGTTTCCATTCGTGTGGATCCCTGATGTTTCTGCTTAGGTCGTCTGCCAATGTGTTTTTCTTTCCTGGCAGGAATTGTGCTTTTAATTGAACCTGGTAAGAGAGTGCAGTGTTCCACAAGGTCACTGCTTGCCTGCATAGAGGGTAGGAATGTGTGCCCCCTTGCTTGTTTATGTACCACATAACTGTGGTATTGTCCGTCTTTATTAGTAGTTGTCCTGGGTGTAGAAGGTCCTTGAAAGCTGTTAGAAATGCTAGCAGTGCAGAATGCCCTTTCTGATTGATATGCAGGTGTCTCTGATCTGTAGTCCATTTGCCCTGAATGCACTGTCCTGCCATGTGTGCTCCCCAGGCATAGTCCAATGCATCTGTTGTCACAGTCTGCCTGGCTGTGGGTAAGGTGAAAGGCTGACCCTTGTTGAGGTGACATGCCTGTGCCCACCATAGAAATTCCTGTTGAAGGCAGGGAATGAGTGGTATCATTGTTTCCAAGCTGTGGCTGTGCTGAGTCCATACACTTTTCAGGTACCATTGTAATTTCCTCATACGCAGTTTTGCAAATGGTATTAGAAGAATGCAAGATGCCATGAATCCCAAGGCCTGCAGAATTTTTCTTGCAGGGAGTTGGGTCTTTGTTGCCATTATTTTGAAATATTGAAAAAGCTGTCGTTTGTCTGGCGTGAGGTAAGCCATCTGGGCCGTTGTATTCAAGCTGGCACCCAGGAATATTATGGCTTGTGAGGGTACTAGTTTTGATTTCTTTTCGTTTACTGTGTACCCTGGGCAACTTAGAAGGTGTTTGACAAATGCCAGATGCTTTAAAAAAATGTCCTTGCTTTCTGCTTGAATAAGGCAGTCGTCCAGGTATGGGTATATTTGAATTCCTCTTTGTCTGCAGTATGCAATCACTGGTGCCAGGCATTTTGTGAAGACCCTGGGCGCAGTAGATAAGCCAAAGGGCAGTGCAGAGAATTGATAATGCGTTGAACCTGCAATGAAGCGGAGGTATCTTCTGCAATTTTGTCTGATAGGGACATGCAGATATGCCTCCTTGAGGTCCAAAGTGACTAGCCAAGCATTCTTGCCCAGCAGATAGGTGTTCAGAATTGAAAGATCCAGAATGGGTCTCCATGCTTTGTCCTTTCTTGGGACTAGGAAGAGTCTTGAGTAAAATCCTTGCCCTTGCTCCTGTGCAGGTACCTGTTGAATGGCTTTCATGTTCATGAGAGCTGTAATTTGTTTTTGTGCCTCTGCCCATTGATTTGGTGGCAGGTTTGGCATTCCTTTGATTCTTGGTAAGGTATGAAAGTGAAATCTGTATCCTTGGGAGACAATGTTTAGAACCCATTTGTCTTTTGTGATTATGTGCCAGTCATCTGCAAAAAATTTCCTCCCAAGGGAGTTGCCAGGAGAGATTTGCTTGGTAGTTTGAGGATAGAGTCATTGTGTTTGTCTTCTGCTAGCCTGGAGCCCGTCTTCTCCTCCTTTCTGGGTAGCAGAACCCCATTGGTGAGGTTTGTAAGGGCCCTGTGACTGGCCTCTGCCCCTTGGGCGTCTGTATTTGCCCCTCTGTGATCTGTCTGAAGCTGGAAAGGACCAGTTTTTTGTTGGCCAATTTCTGCTGAAACGAGGGGGTTGTACCTGCAAAAAATCCTTGACTGTTTGCATAGACTTTGCCTTATCCTCCATTTTCTTTAAGACCTCTTCTGCTTTGACACCAAATAATACATCCTGTTGTAAAGGTGCATCCAATAATTTTGCTTTAACATGGTCAGGGACGGTTTGTTCTTTTAACCAAGCATGTCTACGTATGACAGAGCCAGTAACAGCTGCTCTACAGGAAGCTTCCAATGAATCAAATCCGCATTGCAAGGTATGTTTGCCCACCTGTTCAGCTGCATGCAACAGATCCTGCATTTCCTTGAATTCAGGCTGTTCTG
Source organism: Protopterus annectens (assembly GCF_019279795.1). NCBI lineage: Eukaryota > Metazoa > Chordata > Ceratodontiformes > Protopteridae > Protopterus > Protopterus annectens. Next base: position 1,177,296,569 of record NC_056737.1, on the reverse strand, counting down.
AATGTGTGCTTATTTTTTGTTTTAACTGAGACATTAGGAATTGTTGATATTTCAGCATGTGAAACTGGCAATTTAATGCTCTCGTAGCCAGAGTTGCTGAGGTGTAAATTTTCTTTCCCCATCTATCTAGGGCTCTGGAATCCCTTTCAGAGGGCACAGGATTTTTAGCCATAGAAGCTTTTGCTCCCTTAGGACCCTGGGAAATTGTTTCTGGGTCAGCTACAGGGCTTTTATAAAGGAATTTGTGTGAGTCAGGTACTCTGTAGTATCTGTCTGGTTTGGCTGGAGCAGGAGGTAGAGAGTCTGGATTTAAACTGGACTCAAGTAAACATTATCCACAATATCTAAAACAGGAGGGATAGCAAGAGGTCTGTGCTGGGGTAGTAAAAGGAACTCTCGGAGCCTTTTCTTAGAATCGGAGTAATCCTGGCCTTCCCAGTGGAAATGTTCCCTTATGGTATGCAAAGTTTCCCCAAAGGAGTAGTCTTCAGGAGGAGAAGCCGAGGGAATGGAATCTTCAGCCTCAGAATCCTTATAAGGTGGAAAAGTGTAATCCTGTTCCTCAGAAGAATCTAAGGAGAGAGAAACCTCGTCAGAGGATGCATAGTCCTCCTCTTGTCTTGGTCTTTTATCAGGAGGGGGATGGGAACCCCTGAATCTTCAGCCATCTTAAGCATCTGTTTCTTAGGCATGGGGCCTTGAACTGTAACCTGATGTACAGTTTTTTTTTGGTTTTAAAGGAGTTTTAAGTTTAGCATAAGATTTAATTGTGAGTGTAATCGGTCTGAAGACACCTTCTGCACCCGAAGGTGTTTCCGTTGCACCGGTGTCTAGTTCTGCTCCGGTGTCGGTAGAAGGCCGCGTCGGCCTAGTGGACTCCGCTTGGGAGTCCGCAGCTGTCTGGGGTTCCAGTTCTGCGGTTGTTAGGGGCTGCGTAGGTGCCTCACTGAAAACCGGAGAACCGGCGAGAGGCCCAACTGAGGCCTCGGTGTCTGGCTTATTCCTAGGCTGCCTGTCCTTATCCTTGCAATTTTTATGAGTGGCGGTCGTCGGCTGCTCCGACGGCATGATATAATTAAATTTCCTACCAAAGTAATGCCGTGCGAAGTCAAAAAGCACAGTTTTGTACCTACCATAAATGTAGATGTTCGAGTGCTAATACAGCTGCAGTCATAACAGATGGGTTCTCCTGCCATCAGGCGGGTCCTCGGTCGGCCGAATTCCAAAGTCTAGGTCCGGCGTCGGTTGTCGTCGCTTCTTTCCTGACGTCAGTGCGACAGGGGTATATAAGACACAGCCGACGCCATTTTCTTCAGTCTTTCTTGCCCCAGATGTCAGGTGCCCCCAGAAGGAAGGCTATATAGATATATATATATATAAATATATGTATATATATATATATATATATATATATATATATATATATATATATATATATTATATATTATATATAATCATGCAATGCAATATCAATCAGGTTGTAAGATGAGGAGTTAGTCACTAGGTCTGTACCCAGAGGTGAAGGAGGGAGGGAAACCTGGACTGCAGCTGTATTAGCACTCCAACATCTACATTTATGGTAGGCACAAAAAGTACAGTTTTGTACCTACCATAAATGTAGATGTCCGATAGGTATGCATCTGCAGTCCTAACATATGGGTTGTCCTGCCTCAGGCAGCCCTTCGGTCGGCCAGATTCCAAAGTCTGGGTCTGGCCTCGGCTGATGTCGCACTTCACCCGACGTCACAGCTGCTGTTTATTGGGTATAAAGGCATCAGCCGACGCCATTTTCCTCAGTGTTTCTTGCCCCAGATGCCAGGTGCCCTCTAGGAACGCTAAATTTGGATAAATGCAAATAATTCCAAACAGTAGAGAGCAAACAATATAAAAATATATATACATATATACAAACAAATACACCAGAATAGATTCCCCCAGCTAGCTAAAAGAGGGGTAAATACCCTAGGAATACCACAGAGGGGAAGGAGGGTGGGTAATCCTGACTGCAGATGCATACCTATCGGACATCTACATTTATGGTAGGTACAAAACTGTACTATGTCCTTCAAGGATGCATCTGCAGTCCTAACATATGGGTAGAATACCATAGCCAAACTGGGGGAGGAGGCACTAAGATAAAGATAAAGATGGTGTAGTTAAGATCCCTTGCAAAACAGCAGTTGCAAAACCTGCTCGGAATCTAGAGTATAAAGGAAGATTATAATGCTTGGCAAATGTATGCACGGAGCTCCAAGCAGCAGCTTCTAAAATTTCTTTGGTAGCCACTCCTCGTAGGAAAGCTGTAGTGGTGGCTGTAGCTCTTGTGGAATGAGGTCTGATATTTTCAGGAGTTGTCTTTCCATGAAAAGAGTAACAAAATCGAATGCAATTTCCTATCCATTTTGAGATAGTCTGTTTTGAAATTGCTTTTCCTTGCATTCCTGTTGCATATGCTACCAGAAGCTGGTCAGTTTTTCTGCTGGTCTTAGTTCTGTCCAGATAGTAGCGTAATTGTCTGTGCACATCCAAGGTATGTAGCAGTCTTTCCCCCCTGTTCTGTGGGTTGGGGAAGAATGTAGGTAAATGAATCGCTTGGTTCAATGATACTCTGGAGACCACTTTTGGCATAAAGGTAGGGTTAGTTCTCAGAGAGACTCTGTCCTGATGGAAGATAAGGAAGGGTTGTACTGCCATTAATGCCTGTAACTCAGATACCCTTCTTGCTGAAGTGATTGCTAGCAGGAAAGCAGTTTTCCAAGACAAGAACTGTAATTCTGCTGTTGCTGCTGGTTCAAAAGGGGGAAGTGTTAACTTTTCCAGCACAAAGTTGAGATCCCATGTAGGTAAAGGTGGTTTCCGTGGAGGTTTTACATTTTTAATTCCTCTCAAGAACTGCCTGAGTAGAGGATGAGAGAAGACAGGAGGATCCATGTTGTATTCTGCTGAAATTGCTGATGCATGAATCTTAATGGAGGAGTAAGACAGGCCATTGTGGAACAGTTATGCTAAATATTCCAGGATGTGTGCTATGCTTGCCAATGAGACATTTTCTCCCTTTGCTGCACTCCAAATGAGGTATCTTTTCCACTTGGCTGAATAAGTTTTCCTTGTGGAGGGTCTGCGTGCCTCCAGGATAATGTCCTTAACCCTCTGAGATAAACCTGGGTTATTTTGTTTTATGCAATATTCCAAGCAGCTAGCTGCAGTGTTTTCAAGTTTGGATGTAGGATCTTGTAGTTGTTCTGTGTTAGAAGTAAAGGACATAGAGGTAGAGGCCATGCGTGTGTCAGAGACATGCTTCTCAGTAGCGGGTACCAATGTTGCCTCGGCCAGTCTGGAGCTATCAGGATTACCCTAGGCTGATCCTCTCTGATCTTCAGTAGAACTTTGTACATCAAAGGAAGAGGTGGAAATGCATATGCTGTCAGGTTTTTCCAGCTAAAGGAAAGGGAGTCCACCCTCCAAGCAAGTGGGTGGTATGCTCTTGTGCAGAATTTCTTCAATTGGTGGTTGTGTGGGGCGGCGAACAAGTCTATCTCTGGTAGTCCCCATTTCTTTGTTATGGCTTTGAAGATATCTGGATGCAGCATCCATTCGTGAGCATCCGTGGTAGTTCTGCTTAAGGTGTCTGCTAGAGAATTTTCTTTTCCTGGTACAAATCTGGCCTGAAGTTGAATGTTGAGATTCAGGGCCACATTCCACAGGTCCATTGCCATCCGGCATAGAGGATATGAATGTGTACCTCCCTGTTTGTTGATGTACCACATGACTGTGGTATTGTCCGTGCTTATCAGCAGATGACCCTGTTGAAGGAGTGGTCTGAATGCCTGGATCGCATGTTTCACTGCCAGCATCTCCTTTAGATTTATGTGTAGATTCAGCTGGTCTTGGGTCCATAGGCCTTGTATACACTTGTCCACCATGTGTGCCCCCAGCCTAGGTCTGAGGCGTCCGTGGTGATGGTCTGGCTTGGATGAGGTTTGTGGAAAGGCAATCCTCTGTTCAACTGACAGGCCTGAGCCCACCACAGGAATTCTTGCTTCAGGCATGGAATTATTGGAATCTGGGCTTCTAGACTGTGCTTGTGTTGAGACCATACATTCCTTAGGTACCATTGTAACTTTCTCATATGCAGCCTGGCATGCGGAATCAATATTATGCAGGATGCCATGTAACCCAGGGCTTGCAGGACTTTCCTTGCAGTAAGCTGAGTTTGTGTTGTTAATGTCATGAAGTAGACTGGTAGTTGCTTTTGTTTTTCTTCTGTGAGAAAAGCCATCTGAGTTGATGTATCTAGTTCTGCACCCAAGAATGTTATCCTTTGGGATGGTACTAGTCTTGACTTTTGCATGTTGACTGTGTATCCCAAGGCTTGCAACAGTTGTATGACATTTTCCAAATCTTTTGTTAATTTTGCCTTGTTGTCCGCTTGTATTAGGCAGTCGTCCAGGTATGGGTAAATTTGAATTCCCTGAAGCCTGCAATGAGCAATTACTGATGCCAGGCATTTCGTGAATACTCTGGGCAGTAGATAAGCCAAAGGGCAATGCTGAGAATTGATAATGCTCTGATCCTGCAAGAAATCTGAGGTGTCTTCTGCAATCTGGTCGTATAGGGACGTGCAGGTATGCCTCCTTGAGATCTCGAGTCACCAGCCAAGACTCCTTGCCCAGCATGGGAAGAAGCTGCTGGAGGGTCAGCATTTTGAATTTTGGAACAATGAGGTATGTGTTCAGTGCGGACAAGTCTAGAATAGGTCTCCATTGATTTTCTTTTCTTGGTACAAGGAAAAGCCTTGAGTAAAATCCTTGGCCTTGTTCCATAGGTGGTACCTTTTCTATAGCTCTCATCCTTAATAAGTTGTTGATTTGTCTTAGAACGTCTGTTTTTTGGCTTGGTGGTAGGTTTGGCATTCCTCTCTTCTTTGGTAGAGTGTGGAAGTGAAACCTGTAGCCCTTGTCTATTGTTTGTAAAGTCCATTTGTCGCCTGTAATGTAATGCCAGTTGTCGGTAAATAAGGCTAGCTTTCCACCCAAGGGTGCTTCCAGTTGTTCCCTGGTAGGCGGAACCAGAGCCAAGTCATTGTGTCTGCCCTGTGGAAGTGGTTGTAGTTGAATCTGTGGCAGTACTTCTCTGGTTGGTAGGCTGCCACTGACGTCCCCTGTAGGCACCCCTAGATTGACATCTGCCTCTTGGGCGTCTATTTCTGCCTCTCTGCGCTCTGGAGTTGTCTGGAAAGGACCAATTCTTCGAAGGCCAATTTCTGCTAAACCTCGGAGGTTGGACCTGTAAGAAATCCTTGACTGTTTGGACAGATTTTGCTTTTTCTTCCACCTTCTTTAGAACCTCCTGTGCAGGGGAGCCAAACAAACTTTGTTTCTCCATGGGAGCATCTAGGAGTTTTGACTTAACATGATCTGGTAAGGATTGTTCTTTTAACCAGGCATGCCTTCGAATCACTGTTCCAGTCATAGCTGATCTAAAGGAAGCCTCCAGTGCATCATAGCCACATTTTAAGAAATGGTTACTGACTTGCTGAGAGTTATGTACCAAATCTTGAAGGGACTTGCGGTCTATAGGTTCAGGAGAAGACAGTTTTTTATTTAGCTGGTCTAACAAAAATTCCTGGTACTGAATCATGTGAAATTGACAGTTCAAAGCCCTGGCCGAAAGAGTAGCAGAAGTATAAACCTTTTTACCCCATCTCTCTAATGCTCTAGATTCCCTTTCAGAGGGAAGAGGGTTTTTGGCAGAGGCAGCTGCCACACCTTTAGGGCCCTGTGAAATGGTTTCAGGGTCTGCAACAGGAGCCTTATACAAATGGTAGTGTGTGTCCGGGACCCTGTAATATCTGTCAGGCTTGGCAGGGGCCGGAGGAAGAGAATCAGGGGCAGTACAGGCATCATTATATGCATCAACAACTGTTAGTACTGGAGGAATGGCTAAAGGCCTATGCTGTGGTAAATGTAAAAAAGTCCTTAGCCTTTTCCTTGAATCTGAAAAATCCTGGCCCTGCCATTGGAAGTGTTCCCTCATAGCATGCAAGGTTTCCCCCCAAAGGAAAATTCTTCAGGAAGAGAAGCAGAAGGAATGGAGTCTTCTGCATCAGAATCCTCATAAGGAGAATATGGGCCTTCCTGAGGGTCTGAAATGTCTGAGTCATCAGAGGAATAGTCTGTAGAGACAGGTTCCGGGGGTTCAGTCCTAGGCCTCTTATCTGAAGGGGGCTGAGAGGCCCTGTCTGGGTGAGGTTGGGATCCCCTGATCAAAGAAGTTAGATCCTCAGCCAGGCTGAGAATTTGGGAACTAGAGGTAGGCCTATGTGAGGGAGTTTTAGCAGGTAAGGCCTTAGAAGATTTAGCTGCTTTAGCCCTGGCAAAAGCCTTGATAGACATAGAAGCAGGGGGTCTAGCAGCCCCACGTGCAGGGGTAGATATGTCTAAAGGAATAGTGTCTGACAAATCCTGGGTGCCTGCTTCTGTAGCAGTAAATTCAGTAGCAGATTCAGCCATGCTCTGTGAGGCCTCGGCTATTGGAGGCATGCTTTCGGCCGAAGGAAGAACCGGGGACTCTGTTTCAGCCGAAACCGAGACACTCGCGGTTGGCCTAACCGTGGTTTCAGCCAAAACCGCGGGCCGCGAATGTCGGTCCTTTTCCTTGCGCTTTTTAGCTAATTGAGTAGTCGGAGTCTCCAACGGCATTTTGTATGCAAAAGCGGGACCAAAAAACTCCTCTGCAAACTCCGACCGACGTCTAAGTGTCCGTCGGTTGAAGGAAGCACAGGCTAGACAAGCTGATACGTCGTGGTCTGGGCCTAAGCAAGGAAGGCAGTACGAGTGGAAATCCTTATGAGGTATTTGTTTCCCACAAGTTAAACAATTATTTACTTTGTCTGACATCGGCTGAGGCAAGAAGGAGTCCCCAACGGGGTACTTAGCTTTTTAGAAGTCTTCGGTAGTAGAAATCTCTGGATCTGACCGACCGGCACTTGCGAACAGCTTCTGCTTCGGGCACCACGCGGCAAGAAAGACTGGGGAAAATGGCGTCGGCTGATACCTTTATACCCAATAAACAGCAGCTGTGACGTCGGGTGAAGTGCGACATCAGCCGAGGCCAGACCCAGACTTTGGAATCCGGCCGACCGAAGGGCTGCCTGAGGCAGGACAACCCATATGTTAGGACTGCAGATGCATCCTTGAAGGACATCTGTACTATGTTCATCGTGCATACAGCTGCAGTCATAACAGATGGGTAGAATCCCAAAGCTACGCACAGGGTGGTAGGCACTAGGTGGAACTGGGAGGAGCCAGAATGCCCTGCAACACAGCAGTGGCAAAGCCTGCTCTAGTTTTGGAGTATAAAGGTAGGTGGTAGTGTTTAGTGAAGGTATGCACAGAACTCCAAGTGGCTGCCTCCAAAATATCTTTGGTAGGGACTCCTCCGAGGAAGGCTGCAGAGGTAGCTGTGGCCCTTGTGGAGTGGGCTCCGATACCTGCAGGTACAGATTTACCATGAAAGGAGTAACAAAACCGTATGCAGTGGCCTATCCATTTTGAAATTGTCTGTTTGGAAATTGGCTTCCCTTGAGCTCCTACAGCATAGGACACAAAGAGTTGTTCTGATTTCCTGAAAGGCTTTGTTCTGTCCAAATAGTAACGTAGCTGTCTATGGATGTCTAAGAAATGTAGCAGCCTTTCCCCTTTGTTTTGAGGATTGGGGTAAAAGGTAGGTAAGTGTATGGCCTGATTTAAAGCTATCCTGGATACTACATTAGGCATAAATGACGGGTTGGTTCGTAGGGAAACCCTGTCCTGATGGAAGATGAGAAAGGGCTGCACAGCCATGAGGGCTTGTAGTTCCGAGACCCTACGAGCTGAGGTAATAGCCAGAAGGAAAGCTGTTTTCCATGACAAATATTGCAAATCTGTTGAGGCAGCTGGTTCAAAGGGAGGCAATGTTAATTTTTCTAGAATGTAATTAAGATCCCAGGCTGGTATTGGTTGTTTCCTTGGAGGTCTTATATTCTTAGCCCCTCTGAGGAACTGCCTTAAGAGTGGGTGAGAGAATAAGGGTGGATCAGTGTTGTATTCTGCAGAAATGGCTGAGACATGGATTTTGATGGAGGAAAATGAAAGTCCACTGTTCAACAGCTCAGCTAGATACTGTAATATCTGAGGCAAATTCAGTTTTCTAGGATCCTGGCCCTTTTTCTCATTCCAAGCGCAAAACTGTTTCCATTTTGCGGAGTAAGCTTTTCTAGTAGATGGCCATCTGGCCTCAAATGACATCCTGCACCTCCTTGGAGAGTATGGGGTCTGTTGTGGTGTTAAGGAATTTTCCATGCAGCCAGATTGAGTGTTTTCAGCTGACTGTGAAGAGTTTTGTAGCTGTGCTGAGTCAGGAGAAGAGGCATTAGAGGTAGGGTCCAGGGAGGAGAATGTGTTAGGCTCCTCAGGAGTGGGTACCAGTGTTGTCTTGGCCAGTCTAGAGCAATCAGTATCATCTTTGGTCTGTCTGCTCTTGCATTCAAGAGCACCTTGGGCAGTAGAGGCAAAGGTGGGAATGCGTAAACTGTCCGTGCTGCCCAACTGAAAGAAAGGGTGTCCACTCTCCAGGCCTTTGGATGAAATGTCCTTGAGCAGAATTTTGTCAATTGATTCTTGTGGGAGGCAAAGAGATCTATGTCTGGCCTTCCCCACTCTTGAATTATCTTTGTAAACACTTGAGGATGCAACTTCCATTCGTGCGGGTCTGTCATACTTCTGCTTAGATTGTCTGCCAGCGTGTTATCCAAACCTGGCAGGTACTGTGCTTGAAGCTCGATTTGCCATTCCAGAGCCATGTTCCAAAGTGACATGGCCAGCCTGCACAGGGGGTATGAATGTGTTCCTCCTTGTTTGTTTATGTACCACATTATTGTGGTGTTGTCTGTTCTTATCAATAAATTGCCCTGGATGCAGGAGGTCCTTGAAAGCTGTAATTGCATTTATCACTGCTAGCATTTCCTTTTGATTGATGTGAAGGTGCTTTTCCTTTTGGGACCATTTGCCCTGAATGCACCTGTCTGTCATGTGTGCCCCCCAGGTGTAGTCTGAGGCGTCTGTTGTGATGACTTGATTTGCTTGAGGCTTGCAGAATGGTAGACCTGTGTTTGTTTGGCATGCTTGGGCCCACCATAGAAATTCATTTTGCAAACATGGAATTAGTGGTATTATTGTTTCCAAACTGTGGCTGTGTTGAGACCATAGGTTTTTTAGGTACCATTGAAGTTTCCTCATATGCAACTTTGCACATGGGATTAGAAGAATGCAAGATGCCATGAAGCCCAGAGCCTGCAGGATTTTCCTTGCAGTTAGCCTGGTACAATTTGTTAGCATCTTGAAGTACTGAGTTAGTTGCCCCTGTTTTTCTGGCGTAAGATAGGCCATCTGGGTGTGTCCAAGTTGGCACCCAGGAAAATTATTTTCTGAGATGGTGTTAGCCGGATTTCTCTTTGTTGACTGTGTATCCCAGAGAATTCAATAACCGTGTTACATAAGCCAGATGTTCCAGAAGTATGTGTTTGCTGTCCGCTTGGATCAGGCAATCATCCAAATAAGGGTAAATTTGTATCCCTTGAAGTCAGCAGTAGGCAATTACTGATGCCAGGCATTTCGTGAATACTCTGGGCGCAGTAGATAAGCCAAAGGGCAATGCAGAGAATTGATAGTGGATTGAACCTGCAAGAAATCTGAGGTATCTTCTGCAGCTTTGTCTGATTGGGACATGCAGGTATGCCTCCTTGAGGTCCAATGTTACCAGCCAAGACTCCTTGCCCAGCATGGGAAGAAGCTGCTGTAAGGTGAGCATCTTGAATTTTGGTACGAGTAGAAATGTGTTTAGGATGGATAAGTCCAAAATGGGTCTCCAATCGGTTCCCTTCCTTGGTACCAGGAATAGTCTGGAATAAAAACCTTGACCTTGTTCGTGAGTAGATACCTCTTGAATAGCTTTCATGTCCATGAGCTTTGAAATTTTATTTGAGCCTCTGCCCTTTGATTGTGTGGCAGGTTCTGCATGCCTCTCATTTTTGGAAGAGTGTGAAAATGAAATCTGTAGCCTCTGTTTATAATGTCCAGGATCCATTCGTCTTTTGTGACAATATGCAAATTTTTTGAAAATAATGCCAGCTTTCCTCCCAAGGGTGCTGCCACCTGAGCCTTGCTTGGCATGCAAAGGGGAAAAAGTCATTGGGTTTCTTTCCTGTATTGTTTTGCACTGTCTTCGCCACCTCTTGGTGCTGGAGATTGCCATTGTCTGCCTCTACATGATCCTTGAGATTGTCCTCTCCCCCTTGTGTGCCTGTATCTACCTCTTTGGGGCTTGTCCGTGGCTGGAAAGGACCAGTTTTTTGAAGGCCAATTTCTGCTAAAACGTGGTGGTTGTACCTGTAGAAAAGCTTTGACAGTTTGCATAGATTTAGCTTTTTCTTCCATTTTCCGTAGCATCTCCTCAGCATTAGTACCAAATAATACATCCTTTTGTAAAGGAGCATCTAGTAGTTTAGCTTTAACATGATCAGGCAAGGTTTTTGTTCCCTAAGCCAGGCATGTCTACGAATGACTGATCTTGTAACAGCAGCTCTACTTGAAGCCTCTAGAGCATCATAGCCACATTGTAAGGTGTGTTTACCCACTTGTTCTGCACTATGCATCATATCCTGCAACTCCTTCAAATCTGGTTGTTCAGGTTGTGACATTTTATTCCTTAATTGTGATAACAGAAACTGCTGATATTTAAGCATATGGAACTGACAATTTAAGGCCCTCGTGTCTAGGGTGGCCGAGGTATATACCTTTTTTCCCCCACCTTTCTAAGGATCTAGACTCTCTCTCGGAAGGTAATGGATTCTTAGCAGTAGAGGCCTTCATTCCCTTGGGGCCTTGAGAAATGGTTTCAGGGTCAGCATTATGGCTTTTGTAAAGAAATTGATGTGAGTTAGGAACTCTGTAGTACCAATCAGGCTTGACTGGAGCAGGAGGCAGGGAATCCGGATTAAGGCAAGCCTCCGAGTAAACATCATCAAGTATGTCCAAGACAGGAGGTATCGCCAGAGGTCTGTGCTGAGGTAGCAAAAGAAATTCCCTAAGCCTTTTCTTGGAATCTGAAAAATCTTGGCCTTCCCAATGGAAGTGTTCCCTCAAGGTATGCAAGGTTTCCCCAAAAGAAAAATCCTCTGGGGGGGGGGGGGGGGATACAGAAGGAATGGACTGCTCTGCATCAGAATCTTCAAAAGGGGAGTACGAGTGTTCCTCTTCATCAGAACGTTCTGAAATAATGGAGCCCTGGTCAGAAGAGGGAGAATCTTCCTCCACTCTGGGTCTCTTGTCCAGAGGGGGTTGGGAACCCCTGATAAGAGTAATTAAATCCTCAGCCATTTTGAGCATCTGCTTTTTAGGCATGGGGCCTGGAGATGGGCCCTATGCAACAGGCCTCTTGGAATGCATGGCTGATTTAGACTTAGTAAAGGCCTTTATGGAAAAGGAAGAAGAAGGTCTGAAGACACCATGGGTGGAAGTGGACCTGCCCACATTAAGAGGCTCAACACTCACAGTGGCTTCGGTAGCTGTAGTCAGGGTATGGGCCGAGGAACCTGCGGTCTTGGTTACAGAAAACACCACCAGAGAAGTGTCGTCGGTAGTCAGGGGATGCGTAGGCGCCTCGCTGAGAACCGGACCACGTGTAGCCAGTTTTGGCGTGGTGTCGGTGGAGACCGTGGACCTCGCGTGTCGGTCTTTGTCCTTGCGTTTTTTTGGACAAAACAGTAGTCGGAGTCTCCGACATTTTATAATTAAAGGCTTTACCAAAAAAGTGCTGGGCGAACTCCGCCCGACGCTTAATAGTGCGTTTATTGAAAGTAGCACAAAAGCGACAGCCCGAGACGTCGTGGTCTGGGCCTAAACAAGGTATACAGAGGGAATGGAAATCCTTATGCGGTATTTGATTCCCACAAGAAATACAATTGTTAACTTTGTCTGACATCGGTCTGAGGCAAGAAAAGTTTCCCCAACGAGGTACTTCGCTTTAAAGAAGACTTCGGTTTCCAAATTTTCATAATTTCAGGAGCTGGCCGACCGGCACTTGCGAACTGCTTCTGCTTCGGGCACCGCGCGGCAAAAAAGACTGAAGAAAATGTCGTTGGCTGTGTCTTATATACCCCTGTCGCACTGACGTCAGGAAAGAAAGCGACAACAACCGACGCCGGACCTGGACTTTGGAATTCGGCCGACTGAGGACCCGCCTGACGGCAGGAAAACCCATCTGTTATGACTGCAGCTGTATGCACGATGAACATCCAGCCGACGCCATTTTCTTCAGTTTTTCTTGCCCCAGATGTCAGGTGCCCCCAGAAGGAAGGCAATACATAAATTTATATAATAAAGCAATGCAATATAATCAAAATACAGTAGTTGCAAGCAAATACACCATAAATGAATACCCCAATCAGGATGTATGAGAAGGTGTTTGCCAATAGGCCTGTCCCAAGAGGGGAAGGAGGGAGGGAAACCTGGACTGCAGCTGTATTAGCACTCTAACATCTACATTTATGGTAGGTACAAAACTCATCGTGCATACAGCTGCAGTCATAACAGATGGGTAGAATCCCAAAGCTAAGAAAGGGGTGGTAGGCACTAGGTGGAACTAGGAGGAGCCAGGATGCCCTGCAAGACTGCAGTGGCAAAGCCTGCTCTAGTTTTGGAGTATAATGGTAGGTGGTAGTGCTTGGAGAAGGTATGCACAGAACTCCAAGTGGCTGCTTCCAAAATATCTTTGGTAGGAACTCCTCTGAGGAAAGCTGCGGAGGTAGCTGTGGCCCTTGTGGAGTGAGATCTGATGCCTGTAGGTACAGTATTGCCATGAAAAGAATAGCAAAAGCGTATGCAGTGGGCTATCCATTTTGAGATTGTCTGTTTGGAAATTGGCTTTCCTTGAGCTCCTACAGCATAGGACACAGAGCTGTTCTGAATTTGAAAGGCTTTGTTCTGTCCAAATAATAAAGTAGTTGTCTGTGGATGTCCAATGAATGTAGTAATCTCTCCCCTTTGTTTTGAGGATTAGGATAAAAGGTAGGTAAGAGTATGGCCTGATTCAAAGCTACCCTGGATACCACTTTAGGCATAAAGGACGGGTTGGTTCGTAAGGAAACTCTGTCCTGATGGAAGATGATAAAAGGCTGCACAGCCACGAGAGCTTGTAGTTCTGAAACTCTACGAGCTGAGGTAATAGCCAGAAGGAAAGCTGTTTTCCAGGATAAATATTGCAAATCTGATGAGGCAGCTGGCTCAAAGGGAGGCAAGGTCAGTTTTTCCAGAATGAAGTTGAGATCCCAAGCAGGTATTGGTTGTTTCCTTGAGGGTCTTAGATTCTTAGCCCCTCTGAAGAACTGTCTTAAGAGAGGGTGAGAGAATAAGGGTGGATCAGTGTTGTATTCTGCAGAAATGGCTGAGGCATGGATTTTGATGGAGGAGAATGAAAGTCCACTGCTTAGCAGCTCAGCTAGATACTGTAGTATTTGAGGTAAATTCAGTTTTCCAGGATACTGACCCTTTTTCTCATTCCAGACACAAAACAGTTTCCATTTTGCGGAGTAAGCTTTTCTAGTTGACGGCCTTCTAGCCTCCAAAATGACATCCTGCACCTCCTTGGAGAGTAGGGTCTGTTGTGATGCTAAGGAATCTTCCATGCGGCTAGATTGAGAGCTTTTAGCTGGCTGTGAAGAGTTTTGAAGCTGTGCTGAGTCAGGAGAAGAGGCATTAGAGGCAGGGGCCATGGTGGGGAATGCGTCAGGCTCTTCAGGAGTGGGTACCAGTGTTGTCTTGGCCAGTCGGGAGCAATGAGAATCATCTTTGGTCTGTCTGCTCTGGTTTTCAATAGAACTTTGGGCAGCAGAGGAAGAGGTGGGAAGGCATAAACTGTCATTGATGTCCAACTGAAAGAGAGCGTCCACTCTCCAGGCCTTTGGATGGAAAATCCTTGAGCAGAATTTTGTCAATTGGTGATTTTTGTGGGAGGCAAAGAGATCTATGTCTGGCCTTCCCCATGCTTGGATTATTTCTGTAAAAACTTTTGGATGCAACTTCCATTCGTGTGGATCTGTCATATTCCTGCTTAGGTTGTCTGCCAGCGTGTTTTCCTTGCCTGGCAAGTACTGTGCTTGAAGTTCGATTTGTAATTCCAGGGCCATGTCCCAAAGTGACATGGCCAGCCTGCATGGGTGGTATGAATCGGTTCCTCCCTGTTTATGTACCATGTTCCTCCCTGTCCTTATCAATAGTTGACCTGGATGCAGAAGGTCTTTGAAAGCTGTAATAGCATTTGTTACTGCTAGCATTTCCTTTTGATTGATGTGAAGGTGCTTTTCTTTTTGGGACCATTTGCCCTGAAGATGCCACATCTGCCATGTGCGCCCCCCCAGGCGTAGTCCGAGGCATCTGTTGTGATGACTTGATTTGCTTGAGGCTTGCTGAATGGGAGACCTGTGTTTGTTTGGCATGCTTGAGCCCACCACAGAAATTCCTTTTGTAGACATGGAATTAGTGGTATTATTGTTTCCAAACTGTGGCTGTGTCGAGACCATAGGTTTTTCAGGTACCATTGAAGTTTCCTCATATGCAGCTTTGCACACGGGATTAGTAGGATGCAAGATGCCATGAATCCCAGAGCCTGCAGGATTTTCCTTGCAGTCAGCCTGGTGTAATTTGCTAGTGCTTTGAAGTATTGAGTTAGTTGCCCCTGCTTCTCTGGCGTGAGGTAGGCCATCTGGGTGTTTGTGTCCAAGTTGGCACCCAGGAAAATTATTTTCTGAGAGGGTATTAGCCTTGATTTCTTTTTGTTGACTGTGTATCCCAGAGAATTCAACAACCTTATTACAAAAGCCAGATGTTTCAGAAGAACGTGCTTGCTGTCCGCTTGGATCAGGCAGTCGTCCAAATATGGGTATATCTGTATCCCTTGAAGTCTGCAGTAGGCAATTACTGATGCCAGGCATTTCGTGAATACTCTGGGCGCAGTAGATAAGCCAAAGGGCAATGCAGAGAATTGATAATGGGTTGGACCTGCAAGAAATCTGAGGTATCTTCTGCAATTTTGTCTGATTGGGACATGCAGGTATGCCTCCTTGAGGTCCAGTGTTACCAGCCAAGACTCCTTGCCCAGTTGGGAAGAAGCTGCTGTAATGTGAGCATCTTGAATTTTGGTACAATTAAGAAAGTGTTTAGGATGGATAGGTCCAATATAGGTCTCCAATCTTTTCCCTTCCTTGGTACCAGGAATAGTCTGGAATAAAAACCTTGACCTTGTTAGATGTAGGTACCTCTTGAATAGCTTTCATGTCTACAAGATCTGTAATTTGCTTTTGTGCCTCTGCCCTTTGATTGTGTGGCAGATTTGGCATGCCTCTCATTTTTGGAAGGGTGTGAAAATGGAATCTGTAGCCTCTGTTTATAATGTCCAGGATCCATTTGTCCTTTGTGACAATATGCCAATTTTTTGAAAATAATGCCAGTTTTCCTCCTAAGGGTGCTGCCATTTGAATCTTGCTTGGCATGCAAAGGGGAAAGTCATTGGGCTTACTTTCTGAATGATTGCAAGTTATCCTCACCACCTCTTTGCGTAGGAGCTTGCCACTGTCTGCCTCTAAACGATCCTTGGGATTGTCCTCTGCCCCTCGGGCACCTGTATCTACCTCCCTGGGGTCTGTCCGTGGCTGGAAAGGACCAATTTTTGGAAGGCCAATTTCTACTGAAACGTGGGGATTGTACCTGTAGAAACTCTTTCACAGTTTGCATTGATTTAGCCTTTTCCTCCATTTTCCTTAATACCTCCTCAGCATTAGTACCAAATAATACATCCTTTTGTAAAGGGGCATCTAGTAATTTAGCTTTGACATGATCAGGCAAGGTTTGTTCCTTGAGCCAGGCATGTCTACGTATGACTGATCCTGTAACAGCAGCTCTACATGAGGCCTCTAGAGCATCAAAACCACATTGTAAGGTATGCTTACCCACTTGTTCTGCACTATGCATCAAATCCTGCAACTCCTTCAAGTCTGGTTGTTCAGGTTGTGACATTTTACTTTTCAATTGTGATAACAAAAACTGTTGGTATTTTAGCATATGGAACTGACAGTTTAAGGCCCTCATGGTTAAGGTAGCAGAGGTATATACCTTTTTTCCCCACCTTTCTAAGGATCTGGAATCTCTCTCGGAAGGTAATAGATTTTTAGCAGTGGAGGTCTTAATTCCCTTGGGGCCCTGTGAGATGGTTTCTGGGTCAGCAGCATGGCTTTTGTACAGAAATTGGTGTGAGTCAGGAACCCTGTAGTACCCGTCAGGCTTGACTGGGGCTGGAGGCAGAGAATTAGAAGTTATGTACTCACCATAACGTTCCATATGAGTAGGTGACTTCATTTGGATGCAACCTGTGGGTATCGGATCCGACCTCGGATCCGAGCCGGCATTTCAAAAGCTTAGGCTCCGAGCTCCTAGCTCCTCCCTCTACCCATAACCCCTTGCCAAGCCCTGACTGACCTCAGATTGAGTTTGCCTATATAATACTGACTACAGTACCTGAACAAAGCAAAAAATACTCGCTGTATAAAGGTCAGGGGGATGGAGGGGGGGATGGTTGCATCCAAATGAAGTCACCTACTCAGATGGAACGTTATGGTGAGTACATAACTTCTAAATCTGAAGTAGGCAGACTTCATTTGTCTGCAACCTGTGGGACAGAGTCCCCAGCTACCTGAATCTTGGGCGGCCGTCATGGAAGGATGTTTCGGAGCACCGCTGAGCCAAAGGATGCTCTTCCTCTGGAAACAACATCCACCTTATAATGAGAAATAAAGGTATGAGGTGAGGCCCAAGTGGCTGCCGCGCAGATATCATCCAATGACACATGGGACTTAAAGGCGGCTGACGTGGAGACTGCCCTAGTAGAATGAGCCGTAACCCTCTGAGGAGCGTATGAAGTGTCATAAGCCTGCAGAATACAATTAGCAATCCACCTCGATAGTGTAACTTTAGAAACTGCTTTACCCAAAGCAAATTTAGCAAAGGAGACGAACAGCTGATCTGATTGCCTGTGACCAGCTGTTCTGTGAATATAAAATCGTAATTGTCTATGAACATCCAAGGAATGCAGTTTGTATTCTCCTTTGAGTACTTGGGGAAAAAACACAGGTAAGTTGATTGATTGATTGATATTAGATTCTGAAGAGACCTTTGGAAGAAAAGATGGATTGGTCCTGAGGCACACGCTATCTGGAAAGAAGGAAAGGTAAGGCGGCTTGACGCATAGAGCCTGAAGTTCAGACACTCTTCTGGCTGAAGTGATAGCTACTAAGAAGGCAGTCTTCCAGGAAAGGTACTTCAGGTCTGTAGACGCTGCAGGCTCGAAGGGAGGAGCAGTAAGGGCTTGCAGAACTAAAGATAGGTCCCAAGGTGGTACAATCTCTTTGACTGGAGGCCTCAACAAAAAAATCCCTTTAAGAAAGGTTTTGCACAATTTGCCGTCATGAGGGGAGCTGTCTCATGACCAATGTGATAATGAGAGATGGCTGCCAATTGTACCTTAATCGTGGAAGAACTTGCCCCTTGATGAAAGAGGTCTGTTAAAAAAATCCAGCACTGCCGACATAGGTGCTGAAAAAGGATCCAAACTTTTCTGGACCGCCCAAATAGAGAATCTCTTCCATTTACTCCGATAAACCTGCCTAGTGGAAGGTTTATGAGCTGCCTCTAGGATGGCCTTGACCGGTGACGAGATACCGGGAGTCCTAATCAAGGATGGAACTGGAGCAGCCAAGCTGTCAATTTCAGGGTGCGTAGATTGGGGACCGAAATTCCCAGAGGATGGGAGATGAGATCCGGAATCGGATCCAGAATCCAGGGTGGATTCACTTTGTGAGACCATACAAAGGGGAACCAGGGTTGACGAGGCCAGAACGGGGAAGGAGAATCATTCTGCTCCCCAAACTGTTGGCTTTCTGCAGAAGCCTCTGCATTAGAGGTAGAGGTAGTGGAGGGTAGGCATAAAGGAGACCGGGAGGCCAAGCATGCACCAGCGCATCTCTCGAAGATTCCCCTGGTGGGGGAAGCAGAGCGAAGAAATTGTCGCATTTGGCGTTTGAGTGAGAGGCAAAAAGATCGCAACAGGGTTGCCCCCAAACGGCAAAAATCTTCTTTACTACCTGAGGATTGAGAGACCACTCGTGAGGGGAAAGAATGGTGCGAATGAGTTTGTCCACAAGGATGTTGGATTTTCCCGGAATGTGCGTTGCTACAAGAAAGCGTTTGGTGGAAATTGCCCATTCCCAGACTCTCATGGCCTCTCGACAAAGGGGATAGGACCTGGTTCCTCCCTGTTTGTTGATGTACCAGACTACCGACATGTTGTCTGTCTGAATCGCAATAGTCCCTGAAGGAAGAACGTGGTGAAGTGCTTGCAACGCTAGGAGCACCGCCCTCATTTCCAGCACATTTATATGCAACGAAGTCTCTGTGGAGTTCCACGTGCCTTGGGCAATCTTCCCATAGAATGCCCCCACCCGAGGCAAGAAGCGTCCGTGGTCACTGTGGCTCAGGGAAATGCTGCACAAAAAGGTCTCCCTGTCAGAGGCTCCGGAGATCGAAGCCACCAAAGAAGGGAATCCTTGCATGCTTTGCTGACCGCTATCGGAGTGTTGAGAGAGGAACAGAGAGGGGACCACTGAACTTGAAGGGTCCATTGAAGAACCCGCATGCGTAAGCGCGCATGAATAAGCGGGATAGCTGCCGCCATCGAACCTAGGGCCCTCAGGACCGAAGCTGCTGTCGGAAATGGTTGCAGGACCGAAGCTGCTGTCGGAAATGGTTGCAGGACCGCTGCGACATGACACTTCAGGTTGGAAATTCTGTCTGGGGTGAGGAAGGCTCGCATTGACCTGGTGTTTAGTCTTCCTCCTATGAAATCTATAACTTGTGTGGGGTGCAGTAAAGATTTCTCCCAGTTGACAGTGATGCCCAGCCTTGGGGCTATACGAAGGAAGTAGTCCCTGGCTGAGCACAGAAGATGCCTTGATGATGCCGTCAGGAGCCAGTCGTCCAGGTACGGAAAGACCTGTAATCCCTGCAGCCTCAGGTGGGCCGCTACAACAGCTAGAACCTTGGTGAACACCCTGGGGGCTGAGGTGAGACCAAAGGGAGGACCCTGAACTGATAATGACTGGCTCCCAGCCGGAAGCGAAGAAACCTCCTGGACCGTCTGTCCATGCGAATGTGGTAGTACGCGTCCTTGAGGTCGATGGAGCACATCCAGTCGTTCTCCCTCAAGAGGGGGAGTATAGATTGAAGGGTGACCATCCGGAACTTTTGCTTGGTTACTGACAGGTTCAGCAGGGAAAGATCTAAGATCGGTCTTAAGTCCCCCGTTTTCTTTGGCACTAAAAAGAACCTGGAGTAAAACCCTGACCCAGTTTGATCTGGGGGGACGCACTGGATAGCTCTTTTTTCTAGCAGCTGTCCGATTTCGATAGCTGCTGCCTCCCTTTGGTCGGGTGGAACATCTGGGAGGCTGCGAGATCTGGGAACTTTGTACAGGGGAATTGTATAACCTCTGGATATCACGCGAAGCACCCAACGGTCTGTTGTGATGGACTCCCAAGAAGTTAGGTGCCTCGAAAAACGCCCCCCGACTGCCTCCAGAGACGGACAGCCGGCAACCCTTCAGGGCTGCTGCGTGGGTCTATCAGAGAAAGGTTCTCTGGACCCAAAGTTTCTAGGAGCCCCCCTGCCTCTAGGACGGCGACCTCCCTGTCCTCCTCTGCCACGGAGGACTGGTTATCCGAGCAGGTTGGGACTGCTGCGACTTCGAACCACATCTTCTTCTGTCCCTTTTGGTTCTTGAGAAGGACCTCTGGGGAGCTGAGAAGCGGACTCCGGCAGACAGCGTCTTCCGTCCTTCTCGCTCTGGACTAATGTTTCGAACAGTTTTGCCAAACAAGGCAGAACCATCAAAGGGGCATTGCGAAAGTCGCCTTGAAGGGCTCTCTTGAAATCACAGTGGCGGAGCCAGGCTTGTCGCCTCATGACTAGGCCTGCTCCGCTGGCTCTAGGCTCCCTCGGTAGCGTGAGAAAGCAGCCGCATAGATGTGTTAGAAACTGCTCTAAGAGTGGCCATTGGTGGAGTATACCTGCTTGTCCTCACCCGACATGGACTCTGGGGAGATGCAGCGTATTCTTTAATCAAATCCGCTGCATCCTGATGGCGTGTGCCATGTAGTTCAGCTCTCAAAGAGAAGGTTGCTGAACTGAAAACTCGCTTCCCAATGCGATCCATCGAGGGACTCCTTGCCCGGAGGATGCATAGAGGACTCTCCTGGGCCAATTCCCTCTTAGTGGCTGCAGCCATCATCATGGCATCTACTGGGGGCCTTTGCTCCAGTGAGTGCGGTCCGGAGGGGAAAGGATACGGTCAGGGCGCTTGGGTACAGGCTCAACGGTGTCGGATCCTTCCATGCTCTGATGGATATAAGGTCCACCAGAGGATCGGCAGGAGGGGACACCCAAGAGGTAGATGGGCCCGCCTCGAATGCCTCCAAGAACACAGACTCGTCTGAGGAGGCCTTAGGGGCAGACCACCCCCTGATCCTCAACATTTCCATAATGTCTCCAAATGAGGCGTCTTCAGGGGGTGACCTTGGGAGCCTTCCCTTCATCCAAGTCTGTGTCTTGTAACGGACTCGGGGAGTCCATGTGCGTCCTTTTGGAGTTACGCTTCCGAGGTACTTCTTCGGGGGGGCTGTCCGAGGAGTACTCTTCCGCAGCTGGATGTTCCAAGGGAACTACTTGGGACATCGAGGCGGGCTGTCCCTGGGACCGGCTGGTGGGAGCCTGGCCCAACTGCAAGGGAGTGCGGGATGGAGCCGTGGCAGGGACCGGGGGTCCGGAAGTCCTCAACAGTGCCCTTTCCACTACGTCGAAGGCCGAGGGGGAGCCAGCTTCTCTAAACCCCGAGAGCCGACCCCCGCTCGGATCAGACGCACGGATCTGAGCCGGAGCAGAGACCGTCGGATCAGAGAGACCGGTGTGCTCCGACCTAGACGGAGCCGAAGACACACCAGCTCCCTCGGATCCGAGGCTCGGTCCTCGGCTCCGAGAGGTCGGGTCCGAAGTACCCGAAGCACTCAAGGGATGGGACGGATCTGAGGTGCGCCGACCTATCGGATCCGACCCACCCCCGGATCCAACTCTGCCCGGCGCCGACAGCTCCGAACCCATGGTTTGGGTCGGAGAAGGAGCCAAAGGGGCGAAAAAAGGGGTCAAAGCCCCTCCCGGATGGGGGGAGGCTAGGAGCACTCCCATTTGCATTTGGGCCTGGATGAATTTCCTCATCATCCGGTCCATGTCTGCTTCACTCATGGAGAATGTCGATCTAGTCGAGGCCACCGAAGCGGATCTAGAGAGCCGCCTTGGGGACCTCGCTGAAGGGCTAGCCTCCTCCTCCTCGGGCCCAGGAGAGAACCGAGGGGAGTGGAGCCGATTAGGAGGGAAGCTAGAAGGCACAGGAGAGGCCCGCTTGGATGGAGGAGCCAAACTAGAGGTTTCAGCTCTCCGTTTGTGGTGCCTCTCCCTGTGCCTCTCCTTCTTTTCTCTCTCCCTAGAAGACTCTCTCTCCTCCGGCATCTTAGAGGGAGGTTGAGTCCCAGCCGGTGGAGGAGAGCCCACAGCAACTGTTTGCTGTGTAGAAGGCAGAAGAAGCGGTATCTGGAGGGAGAAGTCCGCCAGAACCAGCTTCGACCTCCGCTCCTCAAAGCTCGGGGTTGAACCCTGCACAAATGGTACAACCAGATGACAGGTGTTCAACCCCAAGCATTCTTGACCGAGTGTGGCCATCCACTGGGGACAGCTTATGGCCACACTCGGTACATTTAGAGAATACTGCCTTATGGGCTTCAGACATGTTAAGCCCTAACAGGCCTAAAAACACACACACACACACACACACACACACACACACACACACACACACACACACACACACACACACACACACACACACACACACACACACACACACAAAACCGAGAAAAAATTAAAAGATAGAGAGAGGAAAGCCTAACACAAACACTTCCAACTAATTAAATTAAAAAAGTTAAAGTTTTTCAAAATTTTCCTGTCAGAAAACTTATCTGCACTAGGAGCTCAAGGAATCCGTCGCAACTTGAAAGCGGCAAACGAAATCTGAGGTCAGTCAGGGCTTGGCAAGGGGTTATGGGTAGAGGGAGGAGCTAGGAGCTCGGAGCCTAAGCTTTTGAAATGCCGGCTTGGATCCGAGGTCGGATCCGATACCCACAGGTTGCAGACAAATGAAGTCTGCCTACTTCAAATTCCGGGTTAAGGCAGGCCTCCGAGTAAACATCATCTAGGATGTCCAAAACAGGGGGTATAGCCAGAGGCCTGTGCTGAGGTAGCACAAGAAATTCCCTAAGCCTTTTCTTGGAATCTGAATAATCCTGGCCTTGCCAGTGGAAGTGTTCCCTTAAGGTATGCAAAGTTTCCCCAAATGAATAATCCTCTGGGGGGGATACAGAAGGAATGGACTCCTCTGCATCAGAGTCTTCAAAAGGGGAGTAAGAATGTTCCTGATCATCAGAGTGCTCTGAAATAATGGAGCCCTGATCAGAGGAGGGAGATTCTTCCTCCACTCTGGGCCTTTTGTCCGGTGGAGGTTGGGAACCCCTGATAAGAGAAATTAAATCCTCAGCCATTTTAAGCATCTGGTTTTTAGGCATGGGGCCTGGAGATGGGCCCTGTGTAGCTTGTCTCTTAGAATGCATGGCTGCTTTAGACTTAGTGAAGGCCTTAATGGAAAAGGAAGAGGAAGGTCTGAAGACACCTTGAGTGGAGGTAGACCTATCCACATTTAGAGGTTCAACTCCAGGAGTGGCTTCGGTATCTGTAGTCTGTGTGTGGGCCGAGGTGCCTGCGACCTCGGGCACATGAGACACCGCCAATGAAGTGTCATCAGTAGTCAGGGGCTGTGTAGACGCCTCGCTGAGAACCGGACCACGTGTAGTCGGCTTTGGCGTGGTGTCGGTAGAGGCCGCGGATCTCGTGTGTCGGTCCTTATCTTTGCGTTTTTTTTAGACAAAACTGTAGTCGGAGTATCCGACGACTTAACGTACTTAAATGTTTTTCCAAAATAATGCTGGGCGAACTCCGCCCGACGCTTAATGGTGCGTTTGTTGAATGTAGCACAAAAGCGACAGACCGAGACGTCGTGGTCTGGGCCTAAACAATGTATACAGAGGGAATGGAAATCCTTATGCGGTATTTGCTTCCCACATGAAATACAATTATTAACTTTGTCTGACATCGGTCTGAGGCAAGAAAAGTTTCCCCAACTGGGTACTTAGCTTTCAAGAAGACTTCGGTTTCCAAATTTTCGTAATTTCAAGAGCTGGCCGACCAGCACTTGCGAACTGCTTCTGCTTTGGGCACCGTGCGGCAAGAAAGACTGAAGAAAATGGCGTCGGCTGGTTCTTTTATACCCCTGTCGCACTGACGTCAGGGAAGAAGCGACGACCGACGCCGAACCTAGACTTTGGAATTCGGCCGACCGAGGACCCGCCTGACGGCAGGAGAACCCATCTGTTATGACTGCAGCTGTATGCATGATGAACATCGGCGTTTGATAGTTCGTTTATTAAACTTGGCGCAAAACCGACAACCTGTGATGTGGTCTGGGCCTAGGCAAGGAATACAATAGGAATGGAAGTCCTTATGAGGTATTTGCTTCCCACAAGAAATGCAATTGTTAACTTTTTCTGACATCGGACTGAGGCAAGAAAATGTTCCCTAACGGGGTACTTAGCTTTAATGAAGACTTCTGACTGAAATTCAAATCTAAAATCTCAGGTGTCGGCTGACCGGCACTTGTGAACTGCTTCTGTTTCGGGCACCGCGCGGCAAGAAAGACTGAAGAAAATGGCGTGAGATGCCTCTTAAATACCCCTGGTGCACTGACGTCAGGGAAGAAGCGACAGCAACCGACGCCGGACCAAGACTTTGGAATTCGGGCCAACTGTGGGACCGCCTGACGGCAGGATAACCCAAGTGTGATGACTGCAGCAGGGTAACACGATGAACATCTTGTGCTGTCACGGACAAAAGGGAGTCACCAACAAGATTTTGGAACATCCTGTTGCAGGACTCTCATTATGCATTCCCTCCCCTTCCTCTCAGAGTGAAACATCCCTTTCCAAGAAAATGAGAGGTCATCCACCTTCCATACCAGAGGAACTGGCACAAAAGAGAAAGTTGCCTGTTCAGAGGGCAAGCAAAGTGATCTACTTTAGTACCACCCCACTGGTGAACAACATCCAGAAACATACCTGTGAAGTATCTGCCACAATGTTCTGACCTCAAGAGTCACTTGATAGCCAGATCCCATATCAGAAGTGCCAGCCAGCAAGGTTAGATCTTGCCCCTCAGACATGGCAGAGGCATCAGACAACACCAGGTGAGTCTCCGGATTTAACCTTGGGAGAAACACCCGGCAGAGGGTGGACAGCTGATGATTCTGGTCTTACCCTTTTCACTTTCTTCCCTGACCCTCGGGGCAGAAGTTCCATCCACAGTATCTTTAGCAAGAAGCTTAAGACGCTGGCTCTCAAGATACAATGAAAGGAAAAAAGCCTACTACGAAGGTTTCGGGGACAAACCCCTGACAAGCTGAACAAGACACTGTTGTGAGAAGCACCTAGGCAAAAAAGCACCACCTTATGCAAGGAGTGTGTATGTGCCGTTCAGTACACCTTAAAGCAATGGTAGGCTTTGGTAAACTAGCTGGATGATTGGCTTCACAGCAGGGAATCCCCATAACTAATTATGAATACTGCAGCAGTGAATGCAAGGATTTCAGGTAATTCAGGTGCTCTGTTTTGTGGATACATAGGAGGTCCAGAGTGGGGTTTGATAATGCCCTGTATGCCAGGCACAGATCTCCTTTGAACAGCCTGTAGGAGGTAGAATCCAGGGATAGGGCCTTGAGGCGGTCTGCATAGGTCATTTTACTTGCACCCTGTATTCTTTTAGCGAAGAACCTCTGTGGACATTCCAGCTATTAGATATGCATGGATAGAAAGGGGACATTGTAATCAATGATAGGTCTGCTGTATGATGTCCTTCAAGGATGCATCTGCAGTCCTAACAAATGGGTTGTCCTGTCGTCAGGCAGCCCTTCGGTCGGCCGGATTCCAAAGTCTGGGTCTGGCTCTCGGCTGGTGTCGCACTTCATCCGACATCATCTCTGCTGGTCTTCGGGTTTAAAGGCATCAGCCGACGCCATTTTCCTTAGTCTTTCTTGCCGCGTGGCGCCCGAAGCAGAAGCTGTTCGCAAGTGCCGGTCGGTCAGATCCAGAGATTAATATTACCGAATACAACTTCGAAGACTTCTAAAAGCTAAGTACCCCGTTGGGGACTCTTTCTTGCCTCAGCCGATGTCAGAAAAAGTAAATAACTGTTTAACTTGTGGGAAACAAATACCTCATAAAGATTTCCACTCTTACTGCTTACCTTGTTTAGGCCCAGACCACGACGTAGCAGCTTGTTTAGCCTGTGCTTCCTTCAACCGACGAACGCTTAGGCGTCGGTCGGAGTTTGCTGAACAGTTTTTCGGCTCAGACTTTGCGTACATTATGCCGTCGGATCCTCCGACTACCCAAATTAAGAAACGCAAAGAAAAGGACCGACACTCGCGGTCCGCGGTTTCGGCCGAAACCACGGTAAAGCAAACTGCGAGTGTCTCGGTTTCGGCCGAAACCGAGCAAACTGTTCAATCTACAGCCGAATCCATGACTACTACCGAGGCCCCTTCTACCCTAGCTGAATCGGCCTCTGAAATTTTGCCTACTAATGTGGTTTCTCTAGAGTTATCGGACACCATCCCTTTGGATGTCTCTACCCCAGCACGTGGTGCTGCTAGGCCTCCTGCAGCCATGTCTATAAAGGCCTTTGCCAGGGCTAAAGCAGCCAAAACTGCTAAATCAGTGCCTGTTAAGCCCCCCTCTCACAGGCCCAGCTCCAGTTCACAAATGCTTACTCTGGCAAAGGATCTCATCTCTCTAATAAGGGGATCCCAATCTCACCCAGACAGGGCCTCACAACCACCGGAAAAGAGACCTAGAGCAGAGCCCCTGAGCCAGGCTCCTCAGATGACTCTTCTGATGACTCAGACATTACAGACCATCCAGAGGCTCCTCTTTCTACTTATGAAGATTCTGATGCTGAAGAATCTATTCCTTCTGCCTCTCCACCAGAGGAATTTTCCTTTGGGGAAACCTTACATGCCATGCGAGAGCAATTCCAATGGCAGGGACAAGATTTCTCAGATTCAAGAAAAAGGCTTAGGACCTTTTTACACTTACCACAACATAGGCCCTTAGCTATACCTCCAGTTCTTCCTGTTGTGGATGATGCATTTAATGCTGTTTGCACTGCTCCTGATACTTTACCATCAGCCCCTGCTAAGCCCGACAGGTTCTACAGGGTACCGGACACTCATCACCACTTATACAAGGCTCCTTTTGCAGATCCGGAGACTATCTCCCAGGGGCCTAAGGCAGTAGCCGACCTCAGCTAAAACCCTCTCCCTTCTGATAGGGAATCCAGGTCCTTAGAGAGATGGGGTAAAAAAGTATACACCTCCGCTACTCTCTCAGCTAGAGCTTTGAACTGTCAGTTTCATATGATCCAATACCAAGAGTTTATGCTTGATCAGTTAACTAAGAAACTGTCCTCTGATGATTCCTTAGATAAGAAATATGTTCTAGAAATGGTGAATAACATTCAGCAGGTTAGTAACCATTCTTTAAAATGTGGCTATGATGCACTGGAGGCTTCATTTAGATCAGCCATGACTGGCACAGTTATAAGAAGGCATGCATGGTTGAAAGAGCAGGTCTTGCGGATCATGTTAAAGCAAAGCTATTAGATGCTCCTATGGACAAGGTCAGTCTATTTGGTTCTCCTGCCCAACAAGTAATGAAGAAAATGGAAGAGAAGGCAAAATCTGTACAAACAGTTAAAGATTTCTTACAGGTACAGCCCCAAGGTTCAGCAGGAACTGGCCTTCCAAAATTGGTCCTTTCCAGACTCCTCTAAAAATCAGAGAGGCAGGAATAGGCGTTCCAGAGGCAGAAATCAATCCAGAGGGGTGCCTACAGGGGCGCCAGTGGCAAGGCAATAACGAACGAGGCACAGATACAACCACTACCACTGCAACAGGACAATCACAGTGACTTGGCTCTAACACCTACCAGGGAACAAATAGTAGCACCCGTAGGCGGAAAGTTAGCCTTATTTTCAAAAAACTGGCACTATATCACAAGAGACAACTGGATTTTGCAAACTATAGACCAAGGCTACAGGTTTCATTTCCACACCTTACCAGCAAAAGAGGAATGCCAAACCTGCCACCAAATCAAAAGTCAGAAGCCCTAAAACAAATAGCTCAATTAACAAAGATGAGAGCTGTGGAAAGGGTACCACCTACAGAACAGGGCAAGGGATTTTACTCCAGACTCTTCCTAGTACCAAGAAAGAGAACAGTTGGAGACCTATTCTCGACCTGTCCGCTTTAAACACATTCATCATCGTTCCAAAATTCAAAATGCTGACCCTACACCAACTTCTTCCCATGCTAGGCAAGGAGTATTGGCTGGTAACTCTAGATCTCAAGGAGGCATACCTGCACGTCCCCATACGACCAATTTGCAGAAGATACCTCAGATTTCTTGCAGGATCAGAGCATTATCAATTCTCAGCATTGCCCTTTGGCTTATCTACTGCCCAGAGTGTTCACGAAATGCCTGGCATCAGTAATCGCTCATTGCAGGCTTCAGGGAATCCAAATTTATCCATACCTGGACGACTGCCTGATACAAGCGGACAACAAAAGCAAGCTGACACAAGACTTACAAAGAGTCATTTGCTTACTACAAGCCCTGGGATACACAGTCAATTTAAAAAAGTCAAAACTGGTACCATCCCAGACAATAACATTCTTGGGTACAGAATTGGACACAGTAAAACAGATGGCATTCCTAACTGCAGAAAAACAAGAACAACTTCCTCTGTACTTATTGGCACTAGCAAAGCAGAACAAACTAACAGCAAGGAAAGTACTACAGGCCTTGGGTTTCATGGCATCCTGCATAATCTTGGTCCCTCATGCCAGACTACATATGAGAAAGCTACAGTGGTACCTAAAGAATTTATGGTCTCAACACAAGCACAGCTTAGAAACCGAAATACCACTAATCCCATGCCTGAAACAAGAGTTCCTATGGTGGGCTCAGACATGCCAGGCAAACCCAGGCTTGTCCTTCCACAACATTCAAGCAAGCCAAACCATCACAACGGACGCCTCAGACCTCGGTTGGGGGGCACACATGCTGGACAAGTGCATTCAAGGCTTATGGACTCCAGAACAACTACACCTGCACATAAATCAAAAAGAAATGCTGGCAGTAAAACTAGCAATCCAGAATTTCAGACCATTCCTCAAAGAGAGCCAATTGATGATAAGGACAGACAACACCACAGTCATGTGGTACATCAACAAACAGGGAGGCACGCATTCATACCCCCTATGCCGAATGACTCTGGACCTGTGGAATATGACTCTGAGCTACAACATTCAATTACAGGCAATATTTGTACCGGGAAAAGAAAACATCCTAGCAGACATGTTAAGCAGAACTACCTCGGATGCTCACGAGTGGATGCTACACCCGGACATCTTCAAAGCCATCACAAAGAAATGGGGAATGCCACAAATAGACCTATTTGCATCCCCACTCAATCACCAGCTCAACAAATTCTGCACAAGGACATACCACCCTCTTGCTTGGAAGGTGGACTCTCTATCCTTCAATTGGAAAGGCCTGACAGCATATGCATTTCCACCCCTTCCTTTGATGCACAAGGTACTACTGAAAATCAAAGAGGAACGTCCAAGGATAATTCTGATAGCTCCAAATTGGCCAAGACAACATTGGTATCCATTACTGAGGAGCATGTCCCGGGGGGGAACGTGGCCTCTACCCCTGATTCCTTTGATGTTGACTCAGAGCAACTACAACATCTTGCATCCAAACCTGAAAACTCTGCAACTCACTGCCTGGAACATTACATAAGAGCATCCAGATTTATCCCAAAGGGTTAAAGACATTATCCTTGAGGCCCGCAGACCTTCTACTAGAAGGAACTATGCAGGAAAATGGAAAAAGTTTGTCATTTGGAGTACGGAAAGAGGGAAAGATGTGTCAAAGGTAGATATTGCCAACATCCTGGAGTATTTGGCAGAGGTCCTACATACTGGCCTGTCCTATTCCTCCATCAAGATACATGCATCAGCTATTTCTGCAGAATACAGCCTCGATCCCCCTGTCTTCTCGCATCCTCTACTCAGGCAGTTCCTCAGAGGAATTAAGAATGTAAAACCTCCTAGGAAACCACCATTACCAGCATGGGACTTGAATTTTGTGCTAGAAAAATTGACACTCCCTCCATTCGAACCAGCAGCAACAGCAGATCTTCAACACCTATCCTGGAAAACTGCTTTCCTACTGGCAATTACTTCAGCAAGGAGGGTTTCGGAACTACAGGCTTTAATGGCAGTGCAACCCTTCCTAATCTTCCATCAAGATAGAGTGTCCATGAGAACTAATCCTACATTTATGCCTAAGGTGGTATCCAGAGTGTCTCTAAACCAGGCAATCCACCTACCTACCTTCTTTCCCAATCCACAGAACAAAGGGGAAAGACTGCTGCATACCTTGGATGTACATAGACAGTTGCGCTACTACCTGGACAGAACCATGGGCAATAGAAAAACTGACCAGCTCCTAGTAGCCTATGCAACAGGAAGGGAAGGAAAAGCAATTTCAAACAGACAATCTCCAAGTGGATAGGAAATTGCATAAGATTCTGTTACTCCTATCATGGAAAGCAAATTCCACAGAACATAAGGCCTCATTCTACAAGGGCTACAGCCACTACCACAGCCTTCTTACGAGGAGTGGCTACCAAGGACATTATTGAGGCTACTTGGACCTCCGTGCATACATTTGCCAAGCATTATAACTTACCTCTATACTCTAGATCCCGAGCAGGGTTTGCCACTGCTGTGTTGCAAGGGATCCTAACTACACCATAATTCTTATTCCTCCTCCCTAGTTTGGCTATGGTATTCTACCCATTTGTTAGGACTGCAGATGCATCCTTGAAGGACATAGTACAGTTTTGTACCTACCATAAATGTAGATGTCCGAACAGGATAGCATCTGCAGTCAGGATTACCCACCCTCCTTCCCCTCTGTGGTATTCCTAGGGTATTGCCCACCTAATAGCTAGCTGGGGGGGATCTCTTATGGTGTATTTGTTTGTATATATGTACATACATGTATATTTTTTGTGTTTGCCTTCTACATTTTGGGAAACATTGGCATTTACCCAAAAATTTAGCTATCCAAGAGGGCTACTGGCATCTGGGGCAAGAAACACTGAGGAAAATGGCGCCGGCTGATGCCTTTAAACCCGAAGACCAGCAGAGATGACGTCGGATGAAGTGCGACACCAGCCGAGGCCAGACCCAGACTTTGGAATCCGGCCGACCGAAGGGCTGCCTGACGACAGGACAACCCATTTGTTAGGACTGCAGATGCTATCCTGTTCGGACATCTACATTTATGGTAGGTACAAAACTGTACTTTCTATACAGTGTAACACCTCCCTTGGATCTAGAGGCCATACCTTTGTTTATAAGTTGAGCAACATAGAATGATTTACCCACTACTTGTAGGCACATGATAATCAAAGGCTAGATTAAAGTCCCTGATTACAGGGTCAACTCTAAAGGTCTGTTGTCAATATGATAGTTAAGACTTACCACAGGATATTACTGTGGATTTTTTGGCATTTAGTTTTAGTCCGTGGCTAAAACACCAGAACATTTTTGTCTGTGTGGGATTCAATGATGGCACCTCATTTGCAAATTTGACTACTGACATTGGTCTTGACTTCAGATAAGTTAAATGCCAAACAGGAGTGGTCCAAGGACCATTCCCAGAAAGACTGCAAGAGACTGGCCTCTTTGTAAAGGTGGACTCATGAATTCTCACTTCCTGGTCTGTGAGCCACTTGGCTATCCACTGGGCAACAGAGGCTTGTACCCAACTGCCCAAGTTTGTTAAAAATGACCAAGTGGGGGTAGTGTCAAATGCCTTGGCTAGTAGGCAGTGTGAACCTTTTGCCCTCATCCACTGCTTTGATGACCTTCTCAAAGAAGCCTACCACGTTGTGTAGGCATGACTGCCACTGATGAAACCAAACTGGGTTGGGTCCAGTGTATGAAGGGTGTATTTATCATTCCCATGATAACTTTTTTTCCATGGCTTTACATACAAGACTAGAGACTTAGTTGGCCCACATTCTTGAGAGAGGACTGTTACTGTTCATTCACAAGGCATGAAGCCTGTTTGGAGGCTACATTTAAATAGCAATTCCAGATGGCCTGATAGGACCTATTAGGATCCTGGAATATTGTCTGGGCCCACTGATGCAGTGTTGTTGGCCTAACGGCATCAAGGACGTGTTCTCTAGTGATATCAAGGGAGTTATATATTTGATTGCATTCCCCGAGGGAAGGCTGAAGGGGAGCGAGGGTAAATTTGGAGCCACATTTTCAGCCAGTAGGTTTTATACATCTAACTCAGTACAGGTGGCGCCCTTTACAATGAACTCTGGATACAATTGTGTTATTGCCTTTAGGGTTGCCGACGTGTTTAGTCCTTTGCCTCAAGAGGCCAAATTTATCTGAAATTTGGCTTTGGTAGATTATCATCTGCATTGTTTGATTTCTTCATTCTATTATACAGCCCGACTCCCAGTTGACAGTGAGGTAGTCACCTATGAATACGGTATTTAGTTGGATGGCTGTTTCCAAATACGTGTGTTTTTCACTGCACTTGAAAATTTTTTAGTGCTATTTTAGCTGCTTTTCTGAAAAAAAAAATAAGCTTGCTTCCTGCCTTTCCTGTAACTAGATTTGCTGAATCCAAGACCGTTTGTAAGCTTCTGAGCCCCCCACCCCTTTATGTGGCCTTCTAGCCCATCAGTGGGAATGGTAAGCACTAGATAGCCTACCTACCATAAGAGAAGTGGTTTCTGGCCCAAAAACTTAGTTACAACTGCTCTTCAATTTTTCCCTTCCAGCTGCTAGTTCTCTCCTGCACTTTTACTAGATTATTCTAGCACTTTACCATACATCTTGTAGCAATTCATGTAGCACACTAAAGTGCTCTCCTCAAAAAAAAAAAAAATACTATTTTGCTGAAGTCCAGGCTAACACGAAGGGACTCTGGCTGACAAAGTTCAGACAATTTCAAGTTGGGAACAACTCCAAGTGATGTTGACATCCTACAGAAAGGCCTCACTGAGACCAATGACTGGTGTCAGAACCATGGCCTTAAGCTCAATGCCAAAAAGTCTTCCCCTTTGGGAAAAAAACCTGGTTCCCATGAATTACCACATCAATGGTAGTCCAATGAACAGAGAAGGAGTTCTAAAACTCTTCCCTCATTAGGCCAGACTACAATAACCCATTTGGCACGTACCTCACTAGACACCTGCAATAACTGGAGAGGCCGCAAAAGTTCCTCACCAAGAGGATCCTAGGCCTTGAACACTTGTCCTATATGGACAGACTCAAACTCCAACTATTCTCAGTCTCACATCACATTAGAGGCCATCTCTGCTTGCCTTACAAATTCAAATCTGACCCAGCTACGCTAGAAATGCTATATCTAAAGAAATCCCAATCCCTCCACACCACACACTCCAAAGACCTCAACCTCATTATCACAATTAGCACGCTGGAGGGACAGGTTCATAACCCAGAGAGACTGCCCATGCTATGGAATAGACTTCCCATACATGTCAAACAGAGCACCTCAATGGCCCTCAAAGAGAAATCTTGAGTGGATGGGAAATAGAAAATTCACCCCGGGGATCACTCCACTGGCTCTACTCGACAGACACTGGGAAGCAAGGTCAGGTGGCACAATGCCAGGGTAATCCTATGGGCTAGGACTGTAAAGGTTCCAGGGCCATTAGTCTAGTAACACCTATGAACCCTATTAAACATTCAAGGCACTGAAAAGAACAAGGGGTGAAAAATATTGAAGGGCCAGAATCTGACATCTCATCTTTGATACTGACATGGTCTCGCTACTGACGGGGAGGCCAGAGACTGTCAAGTGCTTTTGGAGGTGGAAGCGAGGCCAACACTGGCACTGTGAATCTTGCACCCCAGTTACACATGATCCTGACAAAGTTGGGACTGACTTTTGGAAGTTGACAGTAAACACCAGACTCAACTTCCGATCATATACTAGGTGACTGGGAGAAGGTACCTGAAGCAACAGGTTGTCTAGATAAGGCAAAATCTGAACGCCTCGAAGCCTGTACACAGCAAGACAGGGTTTGAAGAGTACGCATATGAAAGGAAGGGATCCTGAGAAAGGGGATGAGCCAGGAGATAACCAGAACAGATATCAAAGTACCATCCATTTAAGAACCAGGAATAATAGAATAAAAAACCCTTTTACGACTTGGGAAGGGGGACAGGTTGAATGGTTCCTGGTCTAAAAGGAGGTGGGACTTCTTAGAGAAGCAGACTTAGCAGAAAAGAATACTTTGGGCCGCAGAAATCCAAGGAAGTCTTAGCAGAGGGGCTCTGCTTCCCACTCTTCCTGCCCTTGCAGGCCTGGGGGGGGGGGTTACCTTTAACAAAAGCATATCTAAAAGGATAATTCCTCTGGATTTTATGATAGGCAAAGCTTTAAGATCTTAAACCTCTCTCCTGAAAGACTGAACGATGTCAGCAGCAGCATCGAACAACTTTACTTAAACATCCTCAGGAAGAGGACTGAAGACAAAGCCAACAATAATGCCTAATGCCTCATGACAGACCCAAAGGCCACCACCCTAGAAGAGTCAGCAGTATTACAGCTACACTAAACATATACAGTGGTGAGCCACTTAAGCAGAGCCTAAAAAGGCTAAGGTGGAGGATTTGCCCTCAGACTCAAAGTCAGTGACAAGGCCACAGCATACCTGGTTGTGTGGATCTGATAAAGGCCAAAGTAGAAGCAGTGTAAACTTTCTTACCAATCCTCTCCATTGCCCTTATCAGAAGGCAAGTCTGGAAGACAGCAAAAGCTTAGGTTTCTGAAAAAAAAAAAAAAAAAACAGGGCAGCAGGATCAGCAGAAACACAAATTAAACTGAATCCTCAGGAACCGTCCAGAAGGTTTGTTTTTTTTTTTTTGTTTTTTTTTTAGG
This sequence comes from Protopterus annectens, assembly GCF_019279795.1. Classification (NCBI taxonomy): domain Eukaryota; kingdom Metazoa; phylum Chordata; order Ceratodontiformes; family Protopteridae; genus Protopterus; species Protopterus annectens. Next base: position 1,177,262,143 of record NC_056737.1, on the reverse strand, counting down.
AGCAGGAGGCTGACTATGCTTTAAGGGTATCCACCTGAAGCAACTCATCTCTCAAAGATCAGACATTCAAGAATATTACCTAAACAATTCATCAAAAGGAGACTCCGCTTCATCAGAACCATAAGCCAAGGGTGCAGCCATCTGTGGACTAGGACATCTTCATCCTTGGAATTCAGTTCCCCAAGCTGTTTAGAAGGGACAGAGGTCCAAGGAGAAGCAGATACCAGGACTCCTTGAAAAGATGGCTTTAGGGTCATTAAGGCAGATGCCATTCCCTTTTAAGACTGACAAACACTTTCAGTGTTTGTCTTTGCTTGGAAAGGACATCAGTCCTAATACCAGAAGTTCAGACCCTTGGCAAGATTCAATGAGAACCTGGAACCAGCATATCTGTAGAATCCCTTTAGGACACTCCCACACAAACCACAGTTTCCCATCAATGTCAAGTGTGCAAGGATGAATCCATGAGGGCTCCAACAAACCCGGATTAAAAAGGGATGTCTGGTGGAGGCTTGACAGCTAAAGAATCCAGCAGAAGTACCTTGGGGTTAAAGGACAGTCATGGTACCCTGGGCTGACTATTTAACCCACTGGTTTTCAAGACAAGTGGCCAGGGAAGACAAACTGCTTCAGTAAGCCTTACACACACACCTCTTACAGATACCACAAGAGCTGTGGTCATAGGAAGCACCCAATGAAAAAAGCCACTGTTCCTGACAACCCCTAAGGGGAACATCCCAGGGGTACCAATGTTGAAGGCCATGCTGACTTAAAATGTCAATGAAGCACTCGTACGGAGCCTGGCCAGAGAAAGCATGGGAATGAAGCCATGGACCTGAGGGCCCACAAAGTCCATGGTGGTCACTGATTCAAGGACAAAGACTGGAAAAAGTCAGAGCGGCAGGACCTTGGGGACCAGCAGGGATATCACTGGACAGACTAGACCCTACACAAAGGGAAACCTGAGCCTAGGGAGTCTTAGATATTTGAGCATTTATAAACCCCAGACTCTGAACTAGTGAACTGGAGATCTTTAAGCAGAACCTAGGAGGAAGCTCGAATTAGCAGATCATCCACACAAGGAATGATACAAACCCTCTTATGCTGCAGAAACAACCCTCAATTCAGAAAGACCCGGAGCTGAGCTGGTAGAGGTCCAGAATTAAGTCTCCAAGTGCCCTCTTTCCTAAGGAGAGCCAAAACATACTTGGTGAAGAGTCTGGTAGTTAATGGCCCTACAAGATAAAGGAACTGTAGAATAAACCTTCTTGCCTAGCCTCTCCATGGCCCCACTAACCTTGTCAGACAGAAGCAGCTTGCTTGAGGGCAAAAGCCTAGCGAGTTTGTCAGCTGCTGAGAGAGCATTCAGGAGGGCAGGGGGAAGACTACCTATAGGAATTCACAATCCTTTTCCTGGATGACAGAAGCTTTGTGATCAATCCCACTTAAAGAATTTCTTCATGCAGTAAGTGTCCCAAAAGAGAACCCAGACTAACATCTTCCTCAGCCATAAATGGGAAGGGGATATGGGAAGCCATGGACTCTTCCCCAAAGTCCTGATCCTTAGAGGAATCAGGTTCCCCAACTCCAAGCCGACTGAATGACCACAGAGCGGCAGGCACAGACTGTAGCTTTACAGCCATTACAACATTAAATACCACTTGAGTAAAATCCCACCATTCACACTGCAGATCTTTTAACAAGATTTTCCTACAGGACATTCACATAAAAAAAACATAGGAAGGTCAGACCTTGTTATCTCCTTCCTCACCAAAATCTCTGTCCCTCAGATACAATCAGAGGTTCCCCTCATTTTCTGGGGTAGATGTTTGCAGAATCTGAAGCAGCCACTAGGCAGTCATCTGGGAATTCACTAGCCTCGAGAGAGATGACCAGGCCAGTATCAGGCCCGAGTTGTTTGGCACTTTTTTTGGCAGATGGCAGAGCCTCATGACAGGAAGGTTCCTCATAGGAGCCTGAGCCAACAGCTTAAGATGCTGGTTTTCTAGGTAATGAGACAGCAGAGAGATGACTACACAGGGTCTTGGGGACAAAAACTTGGCAGACTGCGCTTGGACTGGAAGCACAGACGCTCTTCAGTGCACACTTCCTATGTCACTTTTCCCCCGCCTTGTACATACATGTGATGTACTGCACATACTACTGGCCAGATGTTGGGCTATCTTTGGCTTTAGTATACTGGCCAGATGTTTGGCTATCCTTGGCAGGAGATGCCTTGTTTATGAAGGCAGCAACACGGATATGTAAGGACATGTCAGCATTCTCCCACTGAACACAATGGTTCATCCTGGATGGCCATCTGCCCCTTGACAGTCCCATACAGATTCCATTTCTTGAAGCCTTTCAGGGAAGGAATCCACTTTTTAAACAGAGGTCAAGAGCCTGCATTACACCTTAAGCCAAGACCAATAAAATTACATCTATCCAGATTAACTGATAATTAGTTTTGTGGAAAGACAGACCATCACTGCCAATTATATGTAAATTCTGGTTAAGCAGCATCATGGTCACAACCTCCACCCCTCCCGTGGCCGATAAAAGTGACTACCATGCTCACTGAAGGGAACCCATGATCATAACAAGGGCAAATAAATTTCTACTGGATAGATCACGGTTACACACTTAGAATCAGTACCACAGCTACAATGTGAAAACATGTTGATATACTACAGAACCAATAACTAAAATTTACACTTGCCATGTCTATAACAGAGAAGCAACAGTTCAAATCCTTGCTGGATTTGGATGGTGTAAAATACAGTATTACCAGCACAAGAAGTCAGAATGTAGCTCTGCAAACCACTGGGAAACAACAAACCAAAGATAGGAGCAAAAAATCATGAAGACCTTGTTTAGTATAAATCTAAACATGCAAGCCAACACAAGGTGTTACCCTCCATGAAACTCCTCTTAGTGAAGATAACATGCCACTCAGTTTTCCAACAGACTAAAATAAAGTGTTAAATACACTATGAGAATGGGGGACTAATACTTGGTTCTGATCAGTTCCAGTATTCCGTACATCAGCTGTAGGCTTGCAGAGCACTTGTCAGTGTCAAGCAACTGCTTTGTGGACTGGTATCAGTTTCTGTGGGATGTCTGCAGCTGGAAACTACTGAACGACCCCATGTTGCTGGGTGGGCCAGGTCAAGAGGTTCAGATAGATGAATACCTACTTGTGAAGGCAAAACACAACAGCGGTCGAGCCTTGGCCAAAAAGGACCGGTGGGTATTTGGTATATACGACTGCAGTCTGAAATGCGGCTACCTAACCTTAGTTTAGAAAAGGGATGCAGTCACTTTACTCCCAATTACCAAACGGCATATCTTACCGGGGACAGTGATTGTCTGACGAATGGGCTGTATAGAGGGGCATTTGTGAACGGTCTCGGGTGAATTATACCCACCTCACTGTCAACCACAGTAAGAATTTTGTAGACCCCAGTACAGGTGCACATACAAATGCTGTTGAGGTCATGTGGTCTCGATGCAAGAAACAGCTGAAATTGTAAGCCAAAAGTCTGTACTTAAAACTATGTTAAAAAAAAAAAAAAAAAAAAAAAAAAAAAATTGTTCTCTTGGAGCTTCTCTCCCCAGGCCTTCCCTATAAATGAAATGTGTAATCCAGTTGGACTCTCCCGGTCAACAAATGTAAAATAAAATGAATGGGACACTGAGGCATATGGCGGACAGTCACGTAGATGGGTTCCTGAGGCGTGAAAAATACAGCAAACAGGATGAAGTAGTTCCAGTGCCTAGTTGGACATTTAGAGCACCAGGATTTGCATGAACTGGAACAGAGTGGCCGGAATCATAGTGGCTAATAGGTGCACGTTACCTTTTATTTACGGCAATTTAATACAGTGGATCTGTTTCATGGTGCTTGAACTGCCGATTGTCATTGGTTCTGTTGCTAGCTATACTTTGTATTTTGTGAATAGTTTGTATGTGTGATGTAGTAATAAACTGCATGGCTTTCACGCTACTTAAACCGTGTTTACATTTTTATTTATGGTTTCTTGAACGGGTGCTTTGCGCCTTTTTCTGTGATTGAAAAAGCATGGAATTTATTGTAAAACTGCGCCAATAAACTTTCGGACAGCTTAGACAGGTCATCGTACCTCGGCACGGCAGGGAGTGTGAATTCATGCGGAAGCTGGCTCCGCATAGCTGGAGGAGTTTGGGCGGGGTTTGCTACAGCGCATCCTACGAGGTACTACTTTTAGATTACCATTAAAACACCCAAATACATGCAGAATTAGAATTGAACCAAATAATGCCAACATAGGCTGCAGGTGTGAATTCCGACAACCACAAAGTAAATCAGAAATGCAATTAACAGTTCCAGGATGCTCTGCCATAGTCAGACTTAATTTCGCTTCAGCTGGTTTTGTCACAGTGCCTCCAGCTACAAGAGCAAACTGTTAACCAGAAGCACTGCAATTCGGCCTTTTATTGTCATCACTCATTGGCAAAGAGCTCCTGTGTGAAAGGAAAATTGCCCCCTTTCATTTACTACAGATTAGCAACCATCTTGTACACAAAAATACCAATTTTTCTCCAAGTATACACACAAACCAGATCCAAACAGTAGCATTAGTGTGTTTACTGAGTGGTGCCTTATGCCATTTCCATAAACTAACAACATACAAATGATACAGAACTATTACGTTACAAAGATGCGCGTATGCAGTTAGCTGCGCAGTTCATACTTAAGTTACCCCTGCTCGATAAAGAGTGGGTGACAGTACTTCCTAACCTCTAAAACTACACTCAAATGACCTTGCTTATTTAAATTTCATAATCGATTAACCACGCTAGTCAGCAGGCCCTTATGCGCACTAAACCGCGGCAATGGGAAAAAAAAGTTAATGGCGAGGGTCGTCACAGGCCCTGAGCAGACTAGACGTTGTTCCGAAAGAAAGACACTGGAACAAAGCTCTTGGCGGCATTAAAGTTGCAAACCCCACGGCTTTTTTAAAAAAGTAATTTAGAACTATACACGACCCCATTCGTGATGCCGTTTACGTAACTGAAATCCCAATTCTTGCTACAATTAAGTACACTGCAGTAAACAAATTCTGTTAATGCACGCCTGCCATTCACATACAGGTAAACATTTAGCCGAAAGCATAATACAGCTGTGCGACATAATATTCTATACACAACGAAGGTGCTTCACTGCACAGCGCCCAGCCACCAACCTTTACTTTACCACAGACCGGAGACACAAACGAATAGATGCAACATGCTTTGTGTATTAACCCCACGGTACCAAACCGTTATAAACACGCAGCCGTGCTCAATGTACTCCCAGTGAAATCCACTTCCTAACAAAACCATTTCAAAATAAAGTTACAGCGGCTCCTAGATCTAGGCCCGCCGGTTTGTACGCCAGGATATTCTCACAACTAGATGCTACTTAAACCTTCATCTTCAACTACAGGAATAAAACGTTCTCTTCTAATCCCCTCAGTTTCTTATATTCATGACCTCCTACTTGAACTCTCTTCCCTCCCCAGAACCGGATATCACGATTAAGAAGTAATACCGTCCACATAAACACGCTTCGAAAGTTTCCTTCCCACTATGGTACTTTTCGTGTGTATTAAACTGTTATTGAATGATGCGAGCAAGATAAACTCCTTTTTGGGTGAAGCGTTACCACTATGACTGTGGTGTCTGTAAGGCTATAAGTAGGTACACTCGCTAATCAAATGAGTACATTTTTTCCTGAATATGCCTTTAAAACATATAAAAGCCTCGTGTTTGCACTAAGCTGCTGTTTGTCTAGTGGCAGTTAGTGGTGACGTCTATACAGTATATGCAGCCACATGAAGTTGAAATTTCCCTTTTAAAAACTACTTCATAATTGGAGGGACTACTTTTCCTGATAAGCGGTATTTCCGCATTAGTTACGGCTATTTAGCTCCACATTACATTATTAAAGCATCCAGGAGTATGGCCACTGTGCATTACACCAAGAAAGCACACATTCCTTGCCTGGTTACAAACATTCTCCTCTCCTATGTCTGCACCTAGCTTGGTAGACATGGGCATCCTGAGATGATGTAGCAATTGCATTATGTACACTATCAACCCCTTAACCCTGAAACAGACAAATAGAATATATGAGAGATGTGTTTGGTCTATGCTATATACTGTTCGCAAATTTTGGAATTTGTACTTAACTGTTATGCATTGTACTGATGTTCACAAATTTTAGATTTTTACTATTTACTTATTTTTATTTATTTATTTTGCATTTGTTTAGCGGTTAGCCCAACTGTTTTCAGCGGAGGCCCGGGGAGGAAAGCTCCAGTTACATAGTAAAAAATTATAAAAACTGTTTGTGTGACCTTACTTTAATACTTTGTAAGTATCATAGTAAAGTACAGTTTTGTACCTACCATAAATGTAGATGTCCGATAGGTATGCATCTGCAGTCATAACAAATGGGTTGTCCTGCCTCAGGCAGCCCTTCGGTCGGCCGGATTCCAAAGTCTGGGTCTGGCCTCGGCTGATGTCGCACTTCACCTGACGTCATAGCTGCTGGGGTATAAAGGCATCAGCCGACGCCATTTTCCTCAGTGTTTCTTGCCCCAGATGCCAGGTGCCCTCTAGGAAGGCTAAATTTGGATAAATGCAGATAATTCCAAACAGTAGAAAGCAAAATATATATACATATATACATACAAACAAATACACCATAATAGATACCCCTCTTTTAGCTAGCTGGGGGAAAGTACCCTAGGAATACCACAGAGGGGAAGGAGGGTGGGTAATCCTGACTGCAGATGCATACCTATCGGACATCTACATTTATGGTAGGTACAAAACTGTACTATGTCCTTCAAGGATGCATCTGCAGTCATAACAAATGGGTAGAATACCATAGCCAAACTGGGGGAGGAGGCACTAAGATAATGATGGTGTAGTTAAGATCCCTTGTAAAACAGCAGTTGCAAAACCTGCTTGGGATCTGGAGTATAAAGGAAGATTATAATGCTTGGCAAATGTATGCACGGAGCTCCAAGTAGCAGCTTCTAAAATGTCTTTGGTAGCCACTCCTCGTAGGAAAGCTGTAGTGGTGGCTGTAGCTCTTGTGGAGTGAGGCCTGATATTCTCAGGAGTTGTCTTTCCATGAAATGAGTAGCAGAATCAAATGCAATTTCCTATCCATTTTGAGATTGTCTGTTTTGAAATTGCTTTTCCTTGCACTCCTGTTGCATATGCTACCAAAAGCTGGTCAGTTTTTCTGCTGGCCTTGGTTCTGTCCAGATAGTAGCGCAGTTGTCTGTGTACATCCAAGGTGTGTAGTAGTTTTTCCCCCCTGTTCTGTGGGTTAGGGAAGAATGTAGGTAAATGTATGGCTTGGTTCAAGGATACCCTGGATACCACCTTTGGCATAAAAGTAGGATTTGGTTCTCAGAGACACTCTATCCTGATGGAAGATAAGGAAAGGCTGCACTGCCATTAATGCCTGTAACTCAGATACCCTTCTTGCTGAAGTGATTGCTAGCAGGAAGGCAGTTTTCCAAGATAAGAACTGTAAGTCTGCTGTTGCTGCTGGTTCAAAAGGGGGAAGTGTTAATTTTTCTAGCACAAAATTGAGATCCCATGCAAGCAAAGGTGGTTTCCTTGGAGGCTTTACATTTTTGATCCCGATCAAAAATTGTCTGAGGAGAGGATGAGAGAAGACAGGAGGATCCATGTTGTACTCTGCTGAAATTGCTGATGCATGTATCTTAATGGAAGAATAGGACAGGCCATTGTGGAACAGTTCTGCCAAGTATTCCAGGATGTGTGCTAGGTTTGCTAGCGTGACATTTTCTCCCTTTTCTGCACTCCAAATGAGGAATCTTTTCCATTTGGCTGAATATGTTTTCCTTGTGGAGGGTCTGCGAGCCTCCAGGATAATGTCCTTAACCCTCTGAGATAAATCAAGTTGGTTTTGTTTTATGCAATTTTCCAAGTAGTTAGCTGCAGTGTTTTTAAGTTTGGATGCAGGGTCTTGTAATTGTTCTGCGTTAGAAGTAAAGGACATAGAGGTAGATGCCATGAATGCATCCGAGACATGCTTCTCAGTAGCGGGTACCAATGTTGCCTTGGCCAGTCTGGAGCTATCAGAATTACCTTTGGCTGTTCCTCTCTGATCTTCAGTAGAACTTTGTACATCAAAGGAAGAGGTGGAAAGGCATATACTGTCAGGTCCTTCCAGCTGAAAGAAAGGGAGTCCACCCTCCAGGCAAGTGGGTGGTATACTCTTGAGCAGAATTTCTTCAGTTGGTAGTTGTGTGGGGAGGCAAACAGGTCTATCTCTGGCATTCCCCATTTCTTTGTTATGGTTTTGAAAATATCTGGATGCAGCATCCATTCGTGAGCATCCGTGGTAGTCCTGCTTAAGCTGTCTGCTAGTGAATTCTCTTTTCCTGGTACAAATCTGGCCTGCAGTTGGATGTTGAGATTCAGGGCCAAGTTCCACAGGTCCATTGCCGTCCGGCATAGAGGGTATGAATGTGTGCCTCCTTGTTTGTTGATGTACCACATGACTGTGGTATTGTCCGTCCTTATCAGCAGGTGTCCTTTGCTGGATGAATGGTCTGAATGCCTCGATTGCATGTTTCACTGCCAGCATCTCCTCTAATGTGTAGATTCGGCTGGTCTTGTGACCATAGGCCTTGGATACACTTGTCTTCCATGTGTGCCCCCCAGCCTAAGTCTGAGGCGTCCTTGGTGATGGTCTGCCTTGGATGTGGTTTGTGGAAAGGTAATCCTCTGTTTATCCAACAGGCCTGAGCCCACCACAGGAATTCTTTTTTCAGACATGGAATGATTGGTATCTGGGCTTCTAGACTGTGTCTGTGTTGAGACCATACATTCCTTAGGTACCATTGTAACTTTCTCATATGCAGCCTGGCATGTGGGATCAATATTATGCAGGATGCCATGTAACCCAGGGCCTGCAGGACTTTCCTTGCAGTAAGCTGAGTTTGTCTTGTTAATGCCATGAAATAGACTGGTAGTTGCTTTTGTTTTTCCTCTGTGAGAAAAGCCATCTGAGTTATTGTGTCCAGTTCTGCACCCAAAAATGTTATCCTTTGGGATGGCACTAGTCTTGATTTTTGTATGTTGACTGTGCATCCCAAGGCTTGCAGCAGTTGTATGACATTAGCCAAATCCTTTATTAATTTTGTCTTGTTGTCCGCTTGTATTAGGCAGTCGTCCAGGTATGGGTAGATTTGAATTCCCTGAAGCCTGCAATGAGCAATTACTGATGCCAGGCATTTCGTGAATACTCTGGGCGCAGTTGATAAGCCAAAGGGCAATGCTGAGAATTGATAATGCTCTGATCCTGCAAGAAATCTGAGGTGTCTTCTGCAATCTGGTCGTATAGGGACGTGCAGGTATGCCTCCTTGAGATCTAGAGTCACCAGCCAAGACTCCTTGCCCAACATGGGAAGAAGCTGCTGTAGGGTCAGCATTTTGAATTTTGGAACAATGAGATATGTGTTCAGTGCGGACAAGTCGAGAATAGGCCTCCACTGATTTTCTTTTCTTGGTGCAAGGAATAGTCTGGAGTAAAATCCTTGGCCTTGTTCCATAGATGGTACCTTTTCTATTGCTCTCATCCTTAGTAAACTGATTATTTGTTTTAGAGCCTCTGATTTCTGGCTTGGTGGAAGGTTTGGCATTCCTCTCTTTTTTGGTAGAGTGTGGAAGTGAAACCTGTAGCCCTTGTCTATTGTTTGTAAAGTCCATTTGTCTCCTGTAATACAATGCCAATTTCTTGAGAATAAGGCTAGCTTTCCGCCCAAGGGTGCTTCCAGTTGTTCCCTGATAGGCGGAATCAGAGCCAAGACATTGTGTCTGTCCTGTAGAAGTGGTTGCAGTCGCAGCTGTGGCGGCACTTCTTTGGTTGGCAAGTTGCCACCGACGACCCCTGTAGGCACCCCTAGATTGACCTCTGCCTCTTGGGCGTCTATTTCTGCCTCTCTGTGCTCTGGAGGTGTCTGGAAAGGACCAATTCTTTGAAGGCCAATTTCTGCTAAACCTCGGAGGTTGGACCTGCAAAAAATCCTTGACTGTTTGGACAGATTTTGCTTTTTCTTCCATTTTCTTTAGAACCTCCTGTGCAGGGGAGCCAAACAAACTTTGTTTCTCCATAGGGGCATCCAGGAGTTTAGACTTAACATGGTCTGGTAAGGATTGTTCTTTTAACCAGGCATGCCTTCGAATCACTGCTCCAGTCATAGCTGATCTAAATGAAGCCTCCAGTGCGTCATAGCCACATTTTAAGAAATTATTACTGACCTGCTGAGAATTGTGTACCAAATCCTGAAGGGACTTACGGTCTAAAGGTTCAGGAGAGGCCAGCTTTTTATTCAGCTGATCTAACAAAAATTCCTGGTACTGTATCATGTGAAATTGACAGTTTAAAGCCCTGGCAGAAAGAGTAGCAGATGTATAAACCTTTTTACCCCATCTCTCTAATGCTCTAGATTCTCTTTCAGATGGTAGTGGGTTTTTGGCAGAGGCAACTGCAACACCTTTAGGGCCCTGAGAAATGGTTTCTGGGTCTGCAGCATGAGCCTTATACAAGTGGTAGTGAGAATCCGGGACCCTGTAGTATCTGTCAAGCTTTGCAGGGGCCGGGGGAAGAGAATCAGGGGCAGTACTGGCATCATTGTATACATCATCAACAACTGATAGTACAGGTGGAATGGCTAAAGGCCTATGCTGTGGTAAGTGTAAAAAAGTCCTTAGCCTTTTCCTAGAATCAGAAAAATCCTGACCCTGCCATTGGAAGTGTTCCCTCATTGAGTGTAGGGTTTCCCCAACAGAAAATTCTTCTGGAGGTGAGGCAGAAGGAATGGAGTCTTCTGCATCAGAATCCTCATAAGGTGAGTACGGGCCTTCCTGATGGTCCGATGCATCTGAACCATCCGAGGAGTAGTCAGAGGACAGAGGTTCAGGGGGTTCAGTCCTAGGCCTCTTTTCAGGAGGGGGTTGTGAGGCCCTGTCTGGGTGAGGATGGGTTCCCCTGATCAGAGAAATAAGGTCCTCAGCAAGGCTGAGAATCTGGGAACTTGAAGTAGGCCTGTGAGAGGGAGCTTTTGAAGGTAAGGCCTTGGAAAGTTTGGCTGCTTTAGCCCTGGAAAAGGCCTTGATAGACATAGAAGCAGGGGTCTAGCTGCCCCACGTGCAGGAGTAGAGATGTCCAACGGAATAGTGTCAGACAACTCTTGTGTGCCTGCTACTTCAGCAGGAATTTCTGTAGCCGACTCAGCCATGGCCTGTGTGGCCTCGGTTATCGGAGGCATGCTTTCGGCCGAAGGGAGAACCGAGGTCTCGGTTTCAGCCGAAACAGAGACACTCGCGGTAGGCCTAACCGTGGTTTCAGCCGAAACCGCGGGCCGCGAGTGTCGGTCCTTTTCTTTGCGTTTTTTTAGCTAAATGTGTAGTCGGAGTCTCCGACGGCATTTTATATGCAAAAGTGTTGCCAAAAAAACTCTTCTGCAAACTCCGACCGACGTCTAAGAGTCCGTCGGTTGAAGGAAGCACAGGCTAAACAAGCTGATACGTCATGGTCTGGGCCTAAGCAAGGAAGGCAGTAAGAGTGGAAATCCTTACGAGGTATTTGTTTCCCACAAGTTAAACAATTATTTACTTTGTCTGACATCGGCTGTGGCAAGAAAGAGTCCCCAACGGGGTACTTAGCTTTTTAGAAGTCTTCGGTACGCTGAAATCTCTGGATCTGACCGACCGGCACTTGCGAACAGCTTCTGCTTCGGGCACTGCGCGGCAAGAAAGACTGGGGAAAATGGCGTCGGCTGATGCCTTTATACCCCAGCAGCTATGACGTCGGGTGAAGTGCGACATCAGCCGAGGCCAGACCCAGACTTTGGAATCCGGCCGACCGAAGGGCTGCCTGAGGCAGGACAACCCATTTGTTATGACTGCAGATGCATCCTTGAAGGACATCTTGTACTATTTCTGGAGCTTTTCTTTTTGGGTCTCCACTGAAAATGTCTATAAATAAACAGTCACACACTGACACTGGAGACCAGACTCTGACATACAGGCACAAAGCAACAAACAGGCTGTCAGCAAGAAACACACACACAACACTCACCCCACCTACAAAGGACCAGACACATAAACCCACATATGTAGAGGTTCTCACATGTAACTTACCCAAACCTCAAAGACCTCTCGGGTGCAGTCCTCAGGAATTCTGCATGGACACAAACAAGACAATTTGCATCACAGCACATAACGCCATATCTCATTGTCTGAACTATAAAACACGTAAGTTGAAACACCCCACAATACAACATTTTGATCATTGGAGACTCCTCTCTGAGACACACTGCTAGATACGGAGAAGGTTACAGTTAATTCCCTTTAGGGGCCAGGATCCACTAGATCACGCAATCACTCAAGTCACTTACCCTGAAGTTCCAGTATGATTCATAGTCCATGTGGGCGTAAATTACCTGAGACATACCTCCTTCAACTGTATGAAGAGAAACATGATTGAGCTCTAAGAATATTTGTCACAGGCAGGTGTGAGCCTAGCATTGAACAGCATTCCACCATCTGCAAGGATGATGCCATAATACCAACAAAAAATTACTGCCTTAAACAATTGGCTTAGCTGCTGGTGTCATTCTAAAGTTATCCAATACTGGTCAGCCAGGGAGAACATAGTTGACAGACCACGCTGCTTTGCCAGGGATGGTCTTCATCTGTCACCACTAGGCTTTCTGATATTGGCTAAAACATTATTCACCCCTACAGTTTCTTTTTTTAAGCATTGCCAAACAGACAACTTTCAAATATTGCTGAATCTACTCTATCTATGGTTTTATGGACGAAAACGTGTGGTATCTGCAGTGTTAAATAAAGAGCTTTGTACACTATTTTTGCTGGGTGCGATCTACGCTTACTTCATCTTGTTTTTTGGTTACTGGTTGCTTTTGGCAGAATTTCTCCAGGTTGTTTTATTATTACTTTTCATTTGGAGATGGAGAGTGCAGCCAGTTCCCCTCGACAAACGGATGAGAGGAGGGATTATTTGGGTGAGACCCATAAGCTTGTCTGACAGTTATCGCAATTGGTGTATCTCCTCACACAGTCAATCTGTTGGACTGATTCTCAATAGTTCCGCCCTACCCGGGAACCATGAAGCTTTCAACAGCAGGACGAATGACAAACTTGTTTGTTACCTGAGGTGGTGGTGTTGAACTGGTTACAAACAATGGTGTGAACGAAGGAGTTAGGACAGAGGAGATTGGTATGCCCAGGCTTTCTTTTTCGCAATCCAATGGAGGCGATTTGGTGGATGGAATGACTCGAACCAACAGGCGTAACATTACACAACAAGGTGACATTATGTTTGACAACAACAACCAACAAAAACTTTTACGTAATGGTGACTTTCGAGTTTGGTTAGAACACAAACAATTAAACACTTTTGATACCCGTAATACGGGGAAAGGGGTAGTTGCACAGGCGGATACGTTTAAAAACTCGTTGAACAAACTTTCCGACCGGTTGCTTAAATATAAATCATTACAAATTGACAATGAGTATTTAAACGAATGTCTGAGGAAAGAAATTGTACCTAAAGGGCTTCGGGTATTCAAATACCCCAACAATATTGTTAAGGGCTCTGATTTACATCTAGAGTTGCTTGAAATCTTTAACAAATGTGGGCTTGATATTGTCAGAATTACTATTAAGCAAAATGATGTTAATATGTCTGTCCTGCATGAGGAGCTAGATTTGCCTAACAGACAAATTACCTCCGACCTTTTATTTACAGTTGAGGCCGAAAAATCTATGTATTTTATGGTGTTAGAGAAAACTGATGACAAATGTACCATTAATGTGAAGAGGAAAAATGGAAAATTAGAGAGAGATGTTAAGGAATACACGAACAAAACATGTTACCCAGATCCTAAGAGGACTGTCAAACAAAAACAGTGGTTGGAAGATGATAGGCTAGGGACAGGTACCAAAGTATGGTACGGAAGAGGATGTAGTGTATGAACAAACAGAGATTTGTGGGGGTGACCCTTTAGAACCCCCCCCCCTTTAGCGGTCCGAGAGAAACCGAAATCAGAGAGTTTCTTACTACCCCACCCCCATTTCCTGTACGGGGGGGGGGCACCGAGGGGGGAGGGGGAAATATTACATCTCTAGAACCCACTTATTCGTAAAGAAGGGGCTAAACAGACTTGCAACAATTTTAATATTTTCAATTATAGTGAGAACACTTACTGAAGACCATTTTAAGCTACTGGCAAAAGGATTTAAATATATCCCTAACACTAGAGGGGATATTAGTAAATTTTATTAGATTTTAAGCTGTTTTGAGAAAAATTAACCTTTCACTTGTATTTCAGGGACAGAATCAACAACATGATGTGGCTATTTTGAGACGGAAAAGTACTTTTAATCTCCGTATCCATCCCCAGTTAAAAAACCTTGAGCTAATGGTTGACAAGCGTATTAGGCAGTGGCAATCTGGAAAACAACAAAATAAAAAGCACAACCTTGACAAAAAAGAATGGGATGTGTTGAATGATTTGAGATTTGACCGTAATGTTAGAGTTATGAAACCCGATGGGGGGGGGGGGTGGAGCTGTTATCATGAACACCTTGATTTATGAAGGAAAAATGTTGGAATTATTGGGAGGGGGGGGGACATACTTACAGGCGGGTTTCTAAAAATGAGATAAACATTGCCTACAAAAAAAATTGATTTGGCATTAAATGATTTACTTCTTGAAAAGTTGATTGATTTCAATGATTTTAACTACTTGACAAATGTCTGACCTAAGACCCCTACAATATTTGGCATACCCAAAGTTCACAAAGATTCAAATGACCCACCCCTCAGACCAACTGTTTCGGACAATGGTTCTAAAACTTCACCACTTGCTAAGTTTCTTGATGTGAAAAACTTTGGGGTACTAGTTCCCAGATACTTAAAGACTCTTGGGAATTTTTGAAGGGGGTGGACCGTAATATAAATTATGAACAAGTGACTTTTGTCACTATCGACAAAGATTTATTTACTGTCACCCCCACAACATTGGTCTTCAGTGGCTGGAAACCTCATTGGTGGAAAAATGTAAGGTCTCTTCTAACGATTTACACCTGGTTCTTTATTTGATGGAGTTGGTCCTGTTTAACAACTTCATATTTTTGGGGGAGAATTCTTCCACCAAATTAAGGGCATTGCGATGGGGGCCACTTGTGCCCCCACGTATGCCAATATAGTTTTAGCTTGGTGTGAAAAAGAATTTATACTGGAATCTGAATTTAAGAACCATTGGTTGCAATATTTCAAATTCTTGGATGATATTTGTTTATTGGGTGGGGTCTGATGACAAGTTACATGAATTTTTATCATACATTGAATCTACTACAAATGTTTTGCATTTTACAAGTAATGTTTCCAAGAACATCCTACAATTTTTGGATGTGTCACTTGAAAAAATGAAAAATGGGAAAATTAAAATCAAAGGTTTTCAGTACTTACTCGAACTCCTTTTTAGATTTTAATAGTTCCCATCCGATGTTTCAAAATAAGTTATGTACTCACCATAACGTTCCATCTGAGTAGGTAACTTCATTTGTCAGCAACCTGTGGATATCGGATCTGAGCTGGCAGCTTTCCAAGCTAGAGATCCGAGCTCCAAGCTTCTCCCCCTTCTCCCATAATACCCTGCTACCTCCCTCCAGTCTTCAGAGAGAGTTTGCCCAATTACCAGACACCACCAAGACAAACAATACCTGAACATCTGAACCTGATGCATACCAAGACTGAATCATTCTATCATTCAAGTCACGAAAGCCAGGTTAGGGGGAAGGAGGGGGAGTCGGCTGTTGACAAATGAAGTTACCTACTCAGATGGAATGTTATGGTGAGTACATAACTTCTTAACTGAAGCAGTTAACTTCATTTGATCAGCAACCTGTGGGACAGAGTCCCCAGCTACAAAAAAAACTTGGGAGGTCCTCAAGGAAGAATATTCCGGAGCACTGCAGAGCCAAAGGCCGCCCTCCCTCTGGATACCGGATCTAATTTATACTGCTAAATAAAGGTATGAGAAGAAGCCCAAGTAGCCGCAGAACAGATGTCATCCAAGGGAACTCTTGACCAAAAAGCAGCAGAGGTAGCCATAGAATGGGTAGAATAAGCATAAACCCCCCCCAAGGGCTTCGGCCAACCAGAAATTTTGTATGTGAGCAAAATGCAGTGAGATATCCATCTAGCTAGACTCACCTTCGTTACTGGTTTACCCAAGAATGGCTTAGCAAAGGAAACAAAGAGCTGCTCCGACTTGCGAGACGCAGCTGTTCTGTGCAAGTAAAAGCGCAATTGTCTATGCACATCTAATGAATGCAGTCTGTACTCCCCCTTGTTCTGATAGTTAGGGAAGAAAACAGGCAGATTAATGGATTGGTTGATGTTAGCCTCGGAAGCCACTTTAGGTAAGAAGGAAGGATTAGTCCTGAGAGATACGGGGGGTTTAGTACAAAGGGCCTGGAGCTCAGATACCCCTCTAGCTGAGGTAATAGCAATTAAGAAGGCAGTTTTCCAAGACAAGAACTTTAAGTCAACAGAAGCCTGCAGGCTCAAAGGGTGGACCAGTTGGAGCCTGAAGGACTAAGGTTAGGTCTGATGGAGGAACCGCATTCTTGACAGGAGGTCTTTTCTTTAAGAAAGTATTATACATCTTAGTTGAAGCTAAAGGGCCAAGATTGTCCCCGATGTGGAAGTGGGAAATGGCCGCCATTTGAACCTTCACAGTAGAAGAACTGGCCCCTTAATGGAAAATGTGAGACAGAAATTCAAGTACTGCTGGAATGGGAGCCGTAAAAGGGACCAAATTCCTACGCCAGGCCCAGATGGAAAAACGTTTCCATTTACTGTTGTAGACCTTCCTGGTAGAAGGCTTATGCGCCGCCACCAGGATGGATTTAACTGCGGAGATACCGGGAGTCCTAGCCACTAATGGAACTGGATCGACCAAGTCGAGAGCATGAAGTCGTCTAGATTCGGAGTTTTCAATCCCAAAGGATGAGAGATCAGATCCGGAATGGGATGCAAGATCCAAAGAGGAGCTATGAGATGAGACCGTAGGTACGGGAACCAGGTATGACGAGGCCCGTATGGGGCTATGAGGATAACCAACAGACGAGCTTTCTGTAAGAATTTTGTCATTAACGGGAGAGGAGGATAAGCATAAAGAAGACCAGATGGCCAAGCATGAACTAGAGCGTCTTTGGGGCTCTCCCCCAGCGGGGGAATTAGAGCGAAAAACTCGCTGCACTTCGCGTTCGAAGGCGATGCGAAGAGATCGCAGCAAGGCTGACCCCATTTGAGGAAGATCTGTTTCGCTACTAAGGGGTTCAGAGAGACCTCTCGTAAGACGAGAGGATGGTTAGACTCAGCTTGTCTGCTAAAATGTTGGACCGACCTGGAATGTGCATTGTTGGCAGAAAACGGTTGGTGGATATCGCCCACTGCCAAACTCTCATGGCCTCTCGGCAAAGAAGGTAAGACCTGGTCCCCCCTGTTTTTTTTGATGTACCAGACCACTGACATGTCTGTCTGAATTGCAATAGTCCCCGGAGGAAGAAGGGCATGGAGAGCTTGCAACGCTAGAAGCACTGCCCTCATCTCCAGAACACTGATAAGCAGAACGGTCTCAAGAGTCCACGTGCCTTGGACAGTTCTGCCCATGCAACGCCCCCCCCAGGCGAGAAGCGTCCGTGGTCACCGTGGCTTGGGGTTGAGGCATCAAAAACGGCCGCCCTTCCCGAAGCTCTCGGAAATGGAGCCACCAAAGTAGGGAGTCCCTACAGACTCTGTTGAGGGGAATCGGGAAGACCAACGGATGTCGAAGGATGGAGCACTGGACCTGTAAGGTCCATTGAACAACCCTCATGTTCAAGCGGGCTAGGGTTGAAAGGTTGATAGCTGCTGCCATGGACCCTAGGGCTCTCAGGACTAATTCCACTAGTGGGGCCGGAGGTTGTAGAAGTGCTAAGACGTGGAGAGTTAAGTTGCGGAGTCAAGAAGGCCTTGGACTGAAGTGCGTCTATTCTGGCCCCTATGAAGTCCAGGACCTGAACAGGTTGAGGGGACGATTTTTTGTAATTTATAGTGATCCCCAACTGGTGGGCCAAGAGCAGGAAGCAATCCCTGACTGAGCATAGTAGATGCCTGGTGGGAGCGGCGAGGAGCCAGTCGTCCAGGTAAGGAAAGACATGTATTCCCCTGAAGCCTCAGGTGGGCCGCTACAACTGCCATGACCTTGAACACCCTGGGGACTGTGGTGAGGCCAAAAGGGAGGACCCTGAACTGATAATGACTGGCCCCCAACCTAAAGCGGAGAAACCTCCTGGATCGCCTGTCCATGAGAATGTGGTAGTACGCATCCTTGAGGTCTATGGAGCACATCCAGTCGTTCTCCTGCAGAAGGGGGAGAATAGATTGAAGAGTGACCATCCGGAATTTCTCTTTGGCAATGAACAGTTTCAATGCAGACAGGTCGGGAATTGGTCTTAAGTCTCCCGTCCTTTTTGGCATCAAAAAGAACCTGGAGTAACTGCCCGACCCAGACTGGCCTGGGGGGACTTGCTGGATGGCTCTTTTTCTTAGCAGCTTCTTTATTTCTAAAGCCGCCGCCTCCCTCTGACTGGGTGGAACATCGGGAAGGCGCCTCAACTGAGGGGGAATATTTATGAAGGGGATAGAATAACCTCCGGATATCATTCGGAGCACTCAGTGATGTGTCGTGATGGACTTCCAATGTGCTAGGTGTTCCGAGAAACACCTCCTGACTGCCTCCAGAGAGGAGCAGTCGGGCAACCCCTCAGGCTTGCTGCGTGGGTCAGTCAGAAAAAGGCTCCCTCGGCCCGAAATTCTTCGGTCCCCCCATCTGCCTCTGGGCCAGCGTCCACCTTGTCCTCCTCTGCCTCTGAAGGACGAAGGGTCCGGAGCGTAACAGAACTGCTGAGATTTCTGGAACCACATCTTCTTTTGTCCTCTCTGGTTCCTGGAAAAGGACCTTTGAGGAGCCGAGAAGCGGATTCCAACGGCAGACAGCGTCTTCCCTTCTTTCTCGCTCTGGAGCAGCGTATCTCGGATGGTCTTGCCAAAGAACCGTCAAAGGTAGCGTTCGCGAAGGATGCCTTGAAGGGATCCGCTAAGTCGGAGCCAAGCATGACGCCGTAAGGCGATGCCTGCTCCGTTGACTCTAGCTGCTCCCTCCGTGGCATGGGAGAGAAGCCGCATAAATGCGTTGGATATCGATTTTAGAGTGGCCATGCGAGCCAAGAAAGTTAGTTTGTCCTTGGCCGACATGGACTCTGGCGGAGACCCAGCATACTCTTTTACTAGATCCCGCTGAAGCCCAATCATGTGTGCCAAGTAATTCAGCACCTTTATGGAAAAGGTGGCTGAAGCAAACATCCGCTTTCCGATGCGATCCATCATCCGAGACTCCTTGTTGGGAGGATGGACTGAGGAACTATACTGTGCCAGTTCCTTCTTGGTGGCAGATGCCACCACCATGGCATCTAAAGGGGAACCTTTACTCCACACTGCATTGTCTGTCGGAGGACTAAGGATCTTGTCTGGTGGTCTGGGGATTGGCTCTACAGTGTCCGGCTCCTTCCACGCCCTGGTAGTAATTAGGTCTACCAGAGGGTCAGCCAGAGGGGACACCCAAGAGGTAGATGGGCCTGCGTCAAACGCCTCCAGAAACACTGACTCATCCGAGGAAGGTTTCTGGGCTGACCACCCCTCTCTAATGCGCAGCATCTCCATAATATCTCCAAAGGAGACATCCTCGAGGGGTGACCTGGGGGAACCTTCCAATTCCTCCAAATCAGTATCTTCCGTGAAGGACTCGGGGGAGTCCAACTGCCTCCTCTTATACTTTCGTTTGTGAGGGACCTCCTCGGCGGGACTGTCCGAGGAGGGCTCACCAACGGGGTCATGCTCCTCTACAGCAAACTAGCTGGGGCGTAGACACAGGCTGTCTCTGGGGCCGGATGATGGAAGACAGGCCCATCTGGGGGGAATGGCGGGTGGATCCATAGCACGAGCCAGGGACCTCGAATCCCTTGAGAGGACCCTCTCGACCATTTTGAAAGCCAAAGGCGAACCACTCTCCCTGGGATCAGACAGCAGCCCCCTCGGATCAGACATGTGGATCTCCGCCGGAGCGATCAGACCTGAAAGGGAAGTGTGCTCCGACTGCATCGGAGCCAAAGACACACTCACACCTCAGGATCAGAGGCTCGGCTCACAGCCCTAAGCTCGGATCTGAAAAGGGACCCGATAAACTCGAAGGTAAGGCCGGCGTCGAAGTAGCGATTACTATCGGTGCCGACTCCCCAGCTCCGAACTCTCTCTCTTCTGTTTCTTTCTAGGGTCCCTCTCTCCCTGGGACACAGTGGGAGGTTGAGTCCCAGCCAGGGGAGCAGGAACCGTTGGCTGAACAGCCGCAACTGGCGCCACTGAGGGAGAGGAGGAAGAAGTAGAATCCGCGGGTAAAAGGCCTGCTAAGATTAACTTGTTCCTCCTGTCTCTCAGAGCCAGGGGTTAAAGGCAGCACATATCCAGCAGCCTGAGGTCAAATGTGCAACCCCCAGGCAAAGAACGCACCGAGTGTGGCCATCGGCTGGGGACAGCTTATGGCCACACTCAGAGCATTTAGAAAAGATGGCCTTAGGGCATTCGGCCATGTCTACCACAATCACACTCCCTAACACACAGATAAGGGGAAGGGGAAGGGGAATACACTAAAGTTAAATTAAACTAAACTAAACTAATCTAAGGATCAATTATCACACACAAACACTTTTTAAACTGGTAAAAAGGTAGCGAAAAAACCTATCCTTATCTTACCTAATCGCAAGGAGCTAGTCACTCGTGCTTATAGAAAGCGCGGCAAACGAGATCTGAGGACTGGAGGGAGGTAGTAGGGTAGTATGGGGTAATGGGAAGGAGCTCGGAGCTTGGATCTCTAGCTTGGAAAGCTGCCGGCTCGGATCCAGGACAGATCTGACACCCACAGGTTGCTGATCAAATGAAGTTAACTACTTCAGATAAGGAGTTTGGTGAGAGGGCAGTACATCAGAGCCAGAAGGATGACCTCCCTAGACTACGACTTTGAAATAGAAATAGAATGTGACTTTCTTGATCGTCTTTTTAGGGAAAAGGGGTACCCTGTTGATTTTCTACATGAGATTAGAGTTATGTTTCCTCTAACAGAGCCAACAAATTTTGCCCTGTGTTAGGTTTGGGTATTCTTAGTGATTACAATCAGGTTATTCATGAAACAATGGATAGTGTTTAAATTAATAGGGCTCTTATTACCGAGTATAACACCGATTTCCCTCACTGTAACAATATAGTGAGAAATGAATGGAACAACATTTTGGAGTTCACTGACTTACCCTTGGACAAAAATTTACCTCTGAAATTTATTTTTAAGAAGGGGAGGAATTTAAAAAACCTGCTCGAGGAACAAGGAAGAAAAGGGATTGTAAGTGGCAAACGTAAAGGAACCTACCGGTGTGGGAAGTGTTCCCAATGTCAGTACATTGCATACTGTGAATGGGTCTATGTAACTAGTAGAGACAGGAAGATTATTGGCCATTCACACTTTAATTGCAATAGTGAAAGAGTTGTTTATGTGGCCATATGTTCTCCCTGTGGTGCATTTTATATTGGCAAGACGTAGCGAAAGATAAAAAGACGCATCTATGAACATATTTACGAGACCAAGACAAAAAATGAGAAAAATGCCCTTTTTAAACATACTTTGTGTTGTCAACAGGCAAAATTCACTTTTAATTTGTTCTCGAACAAGTGCAAGTTGACCAAAAGGGTGGGCACTGGGAAAACCTATTGGAATATAGGGAACTTTACTGGCAGGTTACCCTAGATGCAGGAATGACACCAGGTCTAAACGAAAACATTAGCAATGCCCCACTTTTAAGTTAAGGGCTGCTAAATTGTAACATGTATTTATTATTATTGTATTTTATTACAAATATATATAAATATATATATATATATATATATATATATATATATATATATATATATATATATATATATATATATATATATATACATATATATATATATATATACATACATATATATATATATATATATATATATATATATATATATACATATATACATACATATATACACACACACACACACACACACATTTATATTTTAAGCATTTGGACATTGGATTAAATACTTTATTTACTGTTTATGATATTTTAACTTTCTGGCCAGTAGGTGGGGGTGTTGTATCGATTCTTATCTCAATATATATATATATATATATATATATATATATATATATATATATATATATATTTCAGCTGTTCTTATTGTAACTGTCTTAGTTTGCTGTTCTGCATGCTGTTCAGTTGCTCTTACTCTGCACTTATTACTGCTTGTTAGTAGCCTTCTAATTTACTGCCTTCTGCACTTGTTTTTAGTCATTTGTTAATTTAACTGCATTTAAACTGTATTTGCTGTAATATTGCCACACACGCTGTGTGCCAGGCTGCACTGCATTTGAATTGTATTTACTGCTGTTTTAGATGCTTTTTTTGTAAAAAAACCTAAGCATGTTTCCTGTAACTAGTCTAGTTCAGATACAGACTTGCTGTGTCCAGGACTGTTGGTAAGCTTCTGAGCCCCCCCCCCCAAGCCTTTGTGTTGGTGGGAAACCTTCTAGCTTATCAGTGGGAGTGGTAAGCACTCAGTAGCCTATCTACCGCAAGAGGAGTGGTTCTTGGGTAGTTTGACCATTTGGGCAGTTTTTCCATCTCTTTCAACTTTCTGGTTTAAAAGCCTGCATTTGTGCTTATTTCCTGCCTTTCCTGTAACTAGTCTAGTTCAGAATCAGATGTGCTGTATCCAGGACTGTTTGTTTCTGAGTGGTGCCAACTTCTGTTCTACATTTTTCCCTTAGATCTGCTCATTCTCTCCTCTCCTGCACTTTTACTAGCTTGTCAGTTTAGCACTTTACCAGACTTCTTGTAGCAATTTTAGTACATGAAAGTGCTACCAGCACTAAACTTTCTACAAGAAAACAGCTCCAGTATTTAATGCCAACCCCTCCAGGCATGTCTAAAGGTAAGCTCCCTGTGCTTTCCCCTATTAACCTGGTGAACTTGGTCATCCTGAGGAAATGTAATGTACACTGACAACCCCCTCCTCTTCAACCCCCCCAACACTCAGACTTGTGAGAAATGCACTTATGTAAAGGCCAGAATAGCTGGTCAAGGGAAGGTCAACACTTGCACAACACCACACAGAAAGTACAGTTGTGTACCTACCATAAATGTAGATGAGAGTGTATTCGCTGTTTCAGTCATTACTCTTGGTTATCCTGCTGGCAGGCTACTCACAGTCGGCCAGAGTTCCAAAGTCTAGGTCCGGCGTCGGTTGCAGTCGCCTCTTCCCCGACGTCAGTGCACCAGAGGTATAAAAGATGCAGCAGACACCATTTTCTTCAGTTTTTCTTGCCCCAGATGTCAGGTGCCCCAAATAGGTAGGCTGAAAAATATATCAATAAGAAATGCATGCACAAAAATAACATTTCCTTCATCTACAAGCAAATACACCAAAAAGGTTGTATAGGATAGAGAAGTGCAGATAAGTCCCAGCAAAGAGAACGGGGATGGTGGGTGGGTAACCTGCACTGCAATGGTGAATACACTCGAACATCTACATTTATGGTAGGTACACAACTGTACTATGTTAGTGTTTCACTGTTGCAGTCATTACTCTTGGGTTGAATCCCAAAGCTGAGCTGGGCTAAATAGGATTAGGAGAGGCTATGAGGCCCTGCAGAACTGCAGTGGCGAAGCCTGCTGTTGATTTGGAGTAGAGAGGCAACTGGTAGTGCTTTGTAAAAGGTGTGCACTGAACTCCAAGTTGCAGCCTCTAAGATTTCTTTGGTTGGTACTCCCCTGAGGAAGGCTGCTGAAGTGGCTGCGGCTCTGGTGGAATGAGGCCTAATGCCCTTAGGCACTGATTTGCCATGTTGAGAATAGCAGAAACGGATGCAATGGCCTATCCATTTAGAAATAGATAGCCTTTCCTTGTGATCCTGCAGCATATGACACTAGAAGTTGCTCAGTCTTTCTGAAAGCTTTAGTTCTGCCCAAGTAGAAGCGCATATGCCTGTGTATGTCCAAAGAATGCAGTATTTTCTCACCCTTGTTCTGTGGATTTGGATAAAAGGTAGGCAAGTGAATGGTTTGACTGGGGGCCACACTGGACACCACCTTAGGCATAAATGTAGAGTTTGTCCTCAGAGAAACCCTGTCTGGATGAAAAATTATGAAAGGTTCCACAGCCATGAGTGCTTGTAACTCCGAGACTCGCCTTGCAGAGGTAATGGCTAGGAGCAGAGCTGTTTTCCAGGATAAGAATTTAATATCCACTGTTGATGCTGGCTCGAAAGGAGGCAGTGTGAGTTTTTCCAAAACAAAATTGAGGTCCCAGGCCGGAATTGGTGCTCTCCTTGGAGGCCTAATGTTTTTGGCCCCTCTGAAGTACTGTCTGATTAAAGGGTGGGAAAAGATAGGTGGTTCCGTATTGCAATGTGCGGAAATGGCAGAGGCATGATTCTTAATTGATGAGAAAGAAAGGCCTTTGTTCTGCATCTCAGTCAGGTAATGTAAAATCTGAGGAATGTTTGGTACAGACGTGTCAATGCCTTGTTCCTGGTTCCAAGCACAGAATCTCTTCCATTTTTCTGCATAAGACTTTCTGGTACTGGGCCTCCAAGATAACATCCATAACAGCTTTTGAAAGAGGAGTGTTCAGAATGGCTACATTATCCGCCATGCTGCCAGATTTAAGGTCCTGAGTTGGCTGTGCAGGATCTGATTGTTTTGTTGGGTCAGCAAGTGAGAAGTTTGAGGCAATATCCATGCTGGACCTTGAGACAGGCTCTTCAGGATTGGGTACCAGTGCTGGCATGGCCAGTCTGGAGCAATCAGAATCATTTTTGGCTTCTCTTGTTTGACCTTTAGGAGTACTCTGGGAAGGAGAGCTAGTGGGGGAAAAGCATATACTGTTAGATTTTTCCAGCTGAATGATAGGGCATCCACTTTCCATGCTTGCTTGGGGTAAATCCTTGTGCAAAATCTCTGCAACTGACAGTTGTGAGGGGAGGCAAATCAATGTCTGGGCATCCCCATTTCCTTATTATCATCCTGAAGACTTGTGGATCCAGTTTCCATTCGTGGGGATCCATGAGGTTTCTGCTTAGTTCGTCTGCCAGAGTATTTGTTTTTCCTGGCAGGAATTGTGCTTGCAGGTGAACTTGAAAGGCCAATGCAGTGTCCCATAAGGTCATTGCTTGTCTGCAGAGGGGGTAGGAATGAGTACCTCCCTGCTTATGTACCACATGACCGTAGTGTCTGTCTTTATTAGTAATTGTCCTGGGTGAAGCAGGTCCTTGAAAGCTGTCAGGGCATTTTGAACAGCTAGCATCTCTTTTTGATTGATGTGAAGATGCATCTGGTTTGCAGGCCATGTGCCCTGAATACATTTTCCTGCCATATAGGCCCCCCAGGCTTAATCTGATGCATCCGTTGTCAGTGTCTGCTGGCTGTGGGTAAACTGAATGGCAGACCCTTGTTGTGGTGACGGGCTTCTGCCCACCACCGAAACTCCTGTTGTAGGCAGGGAATGAGTGCAATTACTGTCTCCAGGCTGTGGCAATGCTGAGTCCAAACACTTTTCAGATACCATTGTAGTTTCCTCATATGCAGTCTGGCATATGGAATTAGTAGAATGCAGGATGCCATGAAACCCAAGGCCTGCAGGATTTTCCTTCCAGATAAGTGGGTTTTTGTTGCCAATTTCTTGAAGTAAGCAGTCAGTTGTCTTTGCTTGTCTGGCGTGAGATAAGCCATCTGGGCAGTTGTATTTAAGCTTGCACCCAGGGATATTATCTCTTGAGAGGGCACTAGTTTTGATTTCTTTTCATTTACTATGTACCCTAGGCCAATTAGTAATCTTTTTACAAACGCCAGATGCTTTAGAAGAGTGTCTTTGTTCTCTGCTTGAATTAGGCAGTTGTCCAAGTAGGGATAAATTTGAATTCCTTTTTGTCTGCAAAATGCAATTACTGGTGCCAGGCATTTTGTAAAGACCCTGGGCGCAGTAGATAAGCCCAAGGGCAGTGCAGAGAATTGCTAATGAATTGAGCCAGCTATAAATCTGAGGTATCTTCTGCAAGATTGTCCGATTGGGATATGCAGGTATGCCTCTTTTAGGTCCAAAGTTACTAGCCAAGCCCTCTTGCCCAGCATGGGCAGTAGCTGCTGAAGTCAACATCTTGAATTTTGGAACTTCCAGAAACGTATTTAGTACAGATAGGTCCAGAATCGGTCTCCAGGTTTTGTCCTTCCTGGGCACTAGAAAAAGTCTGGAGTAAAATCCTTGCCCCTGCTCTTGTTGTGGTACTTGCTGAATGGCCCTCACGTCCAAGAGGGCTGCAATTTGTTTTTGTGCCTCTGCCCATTGATTGTGTGGCAGGTCTGGCATGCCCTTTGACCTTGGTAGGGTGTGCAAATGGAACCTGTAGCCTTGGGACACTATGTTCAGAACCCATTTGTCTTGGGTAACCATTTGCCAATTTGATGAAAAAAGTGCTAGTTTTCCCCCTAAGGGTGCTGTCAAAAGGAAACTGCTTGGAACTGGTAGAGGAAAGTCATTGGGACTGTTTCCTGCAAGGCTGTGATTTATCTTCTCCGCTTTTGGAGGTAGGAACACCCCATTGCTTAGGCCTGTAGGAGCCTTGGGGCTGAGATCTGCCTCTAGGACGCCTGTATCTGCCTCTTTGTGGTCTGTCTGAGACTGGAAAGGACCAATTTTTAGATGACCAGTTCCTGCTAAACCTGGGTGGCTGTACCTGTAAGAAATCATTGACTGTCTGCATGGATTTTGCTTTATCCTCCATTTTTTTTCAACACCTCTTCTGCTTTAGTACCAAACAAAGTATCATGCTGTAATGGTGCATCTAATAATTTTGCTTTAACATGATCAGGCAGATTTTGTTCCTTTAACCAAGCATGCCCTCTAATAACAGAACCTGTAACAGCGGCCCTGCAAGAGGCCTCCAGTGAATCATAACCGCATTGCTATGTATGCTTTCCCACTTGTTCAGTGGCATGCAATAAATCCTGCAATTCCTTGTCCTCTGAACATTCAGTATTTGTCAACATTTTCTGTTTAAGTAGTGACAGTAAATATTGCTGATATTTAAGCATATGAAATTGACAATTTAAAGCCCTTACAGCCAGGGTGGCAGAAGTGTATACTCCTCCCCCCCCCCATCTGTCTAGAGCCCTAGAATCCCTATCAGAGGGGATAGGGGTTTTTTGCAGTAGAAGCCTTAACCCCCTTGGGATCCTGAGATATAGTTTCTGGGTCAGCAGCGGGATTTTTGTATAGGAATTTATGAGAATCCGGGACCCTGTAGTATGTCTGGCTTAGCAGGTGCAGGGGGCAAAAAGAGTCAGGGGATAGTCCGAACTCTGAAAATACATCATCTACAATGTCTAAAACAGGAGGAATGGCAAGGGGTCTATGCTGAGGAAGAAGCAGGAAGTCTCTGAGCCTTTTCTTAGACTCAGAATAATCTTGGCTCTCCCAGTGGAAATGCTCCCTCATAGTATGCAGTGTTTCCCCAAAGGAATAGTCCTCAGGAGGAGAGGCTGAAGGAATGGATTCTTCAGCATCAGAATCATCATAGGGAAGCATGGAGAAATCCTGTTCAGAAGAGGAATCTTATTTCCTGATCAGAAGAATCATACTCTGTCTCTTGCCTAGGCCTCTTATCAGGAGGGGGATGGGAGCCCCTGAACAAAGTAATTAGGTCTTCGGCCATTTTGAGCATCTGTTTTTTAGGCATGGAAGTCTGAATAGGAGAACGCTGCACTTGTTTCTTTGTCTTTAGAGCTGCTTTATTCTTTGTCTTTGAAGCAGAGGATGGCTTAATATATAGTTGTGTAGGTCTGAAGACACCCTCAGAAGCCGATGCCTGCTCAGCGGCTCCGGACCCATCTGAGGGATTGATTTCAGAGTGTCCAATACCTTGAGTTTCCAGAGGCCCAGTTGGCTCCACGTGGGAGTTGGAAGCGGCCTGTGGCTCTGAGGTAGCGGGCGCCAGGGGCTGCAAAAGCGCCTCACTGAGAACCGGCGATTGGCCTAAAGAGGCTTCATCTGTTTTGGACCTCGGATGCCTATCCTTGTCCTTGCGTTTTTTGTAAACTCCGATTGTCGACTGTTCCGCCGGCATTATATAATTAAATCTTCGGCCAAAGTAATGAAATGCAAAATCGAACCAACGCTTGATAGTACGTTGGTTGAATCTAGTGCAAAACCGACAGCTAGCAACGTTGTGATCAGGGCCTAGGCAAGGAATACAGTAAGTGAAATTCCTCATGAGGTATTTGCTTCCCACAAGAAATACAACTGTTAACTTTTTCTGACATCGGTCTGGAGCAAGAAACAAAGTTTCCCCAACGGGGTACTTAGCTTTAATGAAGACTTTGGATCTGAAATTCGTCTGTGAAAATCTCAGGATACAGCTGACCAGCACTTGTGAACTGCTTTTGCTTTGGGCACCGCGCGGCAAGAAAGACTGAAGAAAATGGCGTCGGCTGCATCTTTTATACCCCTGGCGCACTGACGTCAGGGAAGAGGCGACAGCAACCGACGCCGGACCTAGACTTTGGAACTCTGGCCGACTGCGGGTAGCCTGCCAGCAGGATAACCCAAGAGGAAATGACTGCAACAGTGAAACATGATGAACATCACATAGCCTTCCAGAAAACACACTAACATTGCCTTCACATAAAAACACAAACCACACAACCACCTTCGCAGAGGTTCTCAATAAAAATTTAACCAAACAGCAGACGTCCAAGGTAGAAACGCACTCTACCACAACACACTAATTGGGAGACACAACTCTCCTAAACAGTGTGCCACTCAACCAAAGCCCCCCCCCCCCCCCGAGGCAAAACAGCATGCCCAACACATAGGTGACTCGATAGTGAGGCACATTGATGTCCCACTCACAAGGTTGAATAAGGAGAAAGTAACTCAGCTGCCTGTCAGGCGCCAGGATACGCCACATAGCGCACGCACTCAGGTCCCTCAACAATAGAGCACACACTCAGGTCCCTCAACAACAAGTACAAATATGACTCAGTCATTGCACATGTGGGTGTGAATGACCTGAGACATACCTCCCTTGACTACATGGAGGAACTCTTGGATTATGTAGCCCAGGCGGGTATGACCCTAGCCCTGAGCAGCATCCTACCATCACCCAGAATGATACCACAGTACAAGCAGAAAATGATTGATTTCAACAATTGGCCAAGTTTCTGGTGTCATTCTAAGGGGAGCTAGTATGTCTGCCCGGGATGACATGATTGATGGACCTCAATGTTTTGCCAGAGATGGCCTGCATCTGTCACCCCTGGGGTTCCAGATACTGGCCAAGGCTCTTGCCACCCCTATAGTGCCTTTTTTTAGGCAGTGTTCCAAAGACCAAATTACCACCTTAACAGCTACAAATAAATGCAATTTGAGGGTCATGCTGCTCAACGCTAGAAGTCTAAATCTCAAAATGCACTCGCTCGAGGTACTCCTTAAAATGGAGAACATTGACATTTGTGCTGTAACAGAGACCTGGTTCAAGGCAGCAGAAAGAACCCCTGCACTACCAGGCTATAACTCATTCCACACCCTTCGGCCCCAGAACTTGGACTGAAGCTCCACAGGAGGTGGGGTTTCCATATTCATAAAGGATGCACACACCTCCAGACTGGTAGCCCAACACAACACATCCGAGATACTTCAGGCGCAGCTAACATGGGGTAAGACAGCGATTCGGGTCGTAGCCTGCTATAGGTCCCCAACCATGTCCCAAGATTCACACTCCACATTCCTAAGCACTCTGGAGTCCAACCTAACACTCTCATATGGACTACTTCAACTACCCCTCCATTAACCGTGAAAACTACTCATGTACCAATACACTTGCACAAAGCTTTCTGGAATTCATTAATTCCAATGTCCTGGACCAACTCATTCTTACCCCTAGAGGTAACAACATCCTTGACCTGGTCAATACATGGACGACTGTTGCTCTACACCAATAGTAAACTTCTCCTTGGTTTGATCCGATCACAACCTAATCACCTTGGAAAAAAAAAAAAGGAAGCCAATCTGGTGGTCTCCTGCCATAAACTCTACAACAGAAGGAGGAAACTGATGCAGAATAAGGTGAAGTCCCAAGACTGGAAAAACTCCCTTATCCTCAGCAAAAGGTTGAGATCCCTCATCAAATCCTCTAAAGCTAGCTATGAAAACACAATTGCAGAAGATAGTAAAGACAACCACAAGGCCTTCTATAGTTATGTAAAGAATCTCCATGGCAATACCCAGATTTGCTCTGAGCTACTGCACAATGGTATCTCATATACAGAGAGCCAACAAATAATATACCGATTAACAGATTCAGTGCTAACTTTACCCCCCCTCCCCACAAGGACCAATCACAACACCAGCATATTGCCATGCACCCAGTATTTCTGCTGCACAGGTTAAAACACCACTGTACAAGGCCAAGAATACAGTTTCTATGGAACCTGACAGTATCCCTGCTAGAGCGAACTGGCACCTCACCTGTGCATTGTTCACCTCAGGCTTTGTCCATACCAAGTGGCACACTGCTACCAGCCACCCCTCTCCACAAAGGAGGAGCGATTACAGACCCCAGGAACTACCGCCCCATTAACCTGACTAGTCTGATATGCAAACCTATGGAACGCATCATCATGGAACTAATAGGATATAAGGAATCTCCAAACTCTGGATCCTACACAGTTTGGTTTTGTGAAGGGTAGATCATGCCTTCTCAACCTGGTAGACTTTTCTGAGTCGGTCACCAGAGCTGTGGATGAAGGCAATGTGGTTCATACAGCCTACCTTGATCTGGCCAAGGCCTTGGACACCAATCCCCACTCAGGAATCACAGAAAAACTCATCAAGCTAGGCATCAATCTCTATATCACTAGGTGGGGATGCAAACTGGCTCACAGATGCAACCCACAGTGTTAAAAAAAGCTGGCTCAGACTGCCGAGCTGTCACGAGTGGAGTCCCAAAGGATTCAGTCCTGGGTCCTCTCCTGTTTGGCATCTACTTTGCTGAAGTCCAGGCTAACACGAAGGGACTCTGGCTGACCAAGTTCAGACTATTTCAAGTTGGGAACACCTCCAAGTGATGTTGACATCCTACAGAAAGGCCTCACTGAGACCAATGACTGGTGTCAGAACCATGGCCTTAAGCTCAATGCCAAAAAGTCTTCCCCTTTGGGAAAAACCTGGTTCCCATGAATTACCACATCAATGGTAGTCCAATGAACAGAGAAGGAGTTATAAGACTCTTCCCTCATTAGGTCAGACTACAATACCCCATTTGGCACGTACCTCACTAGACACCTGCAACAACTGGAGAGGCCGCAAAAGTACCTCACCAAGAGGATCCTAGGCCTTAAACACTTGTCCTATATGGACAGACTCAAACTCCAACTATTCTCAGTCTCACATTACATTAGAGGCCATCTCTGCTTGACTTACAAATTCAAATTTGACCCAGCTGTGCTAGAAATGCTATATCTAAAGAAATCCCAATCCCTCCACATCACATACTCCAAAGACTTCAACCTCATTACCACAATTAGCATGCTGGAGGGACAGGTTCAGAACCCAGAGACTGCCTATGCTATGAAATAGACTTCCCATACATGTCAAACAGAGCACCTCATTGGCCCTCTTAAAGAGAAATCTTGAGTGGATGGGAAATAGAAAATTCACCCCGGGGATCACTCCACTGGCTCTACTCGACAAACACTGGGAAGCTAGGTCAGGTGGCACGATGCCAGGGTAATCCTATGGGCTAGGACTGTAAAGGCTCCAGGGCCATTAGCCTAGTAACACCTATGAACCTATTAAACGTTCAAGGCACTGAAAAGAACAAAGGGTGAAAAAGACTGAATGGCCAGAATCTGAGATCTCATCTTTGATGCTGATATGGTCTCGCTACTGATGGGGAGGTCAGAGACTGTCAAGTGCTTTTGGAGGTGGAAGTGAGGCCAACACTAGCACTGTGAATCCTGCACCCCAGCTGCACATGATCCTGACAGAGATGGGACTGACTTTTGGAAGTTGACAGTAAACACCAGACTCAACTTCCGATCATACATTAGGTGACTGGGAGAAGGCACCTGAAGCAACAGGTTGTCCAGATGAGGCAAAATCTGAATGCCTCGGAGCCTGTACACAGTGGTGAGCCACTTAAGCAGAGCCTAAAAAGGCTAAGGCAGAGGATTTGCCCTCAGACTCAGGAAAGTCAGTGACAAGGCCACAACATACCTGGTCATGTGGATCTGATAAAGGCCAAAGTAGAAGCAGTGTAAACTTTCTTACCAATCCTCTCCATTGCCCTTACCAGAAGGCAAGTCTGGAAGACAGCAAAAGCTTAGGTTTCTCAAAACAAACAGGGCAGCAGGATCAGCAGAAACACAAATTAAACTGAATCCTCAGGAACCGTCCAGAAGTGTTTTTTATTTTTTTTAGGAGCAGGAGGCTGAGAGTATCCACCTGAAGCAACTCATCTCTCAAATTATCAGACATTTAAGAATATCACCTAAACAATTCATCAAAAGGAGACTTCTCTTCATCAGAACCATTAGCCAAGGGTGTAGCCATCTGTTGACTAGGACATCTTCATCCTTGGAATTCAGTTCCCCAAGCTGTTTAGAAGGGACAGAGGTCCAAGGAGGAGCAGATACCAGGACTCCTTGAAAAGATGGCTTTAGGATCATCAAGGCAGTTGCCATTCCCTTTTAGGGCAGACAAACAATTTCAGTGTTGGTCTTTGCTTGGAAAGGACATCAGTCCCAATACCAGAAGTTCAGACCCTTGGCAAGATTCAGTGAGAACCTGGAACCAGCATATTTGTAGAATCCCTTTAGGACACTCCCAGATAAACCACAATTTCCCATCAATGTCAAGTGTGCAAGGACGAATCCATGGGGGCTCCAACAATCCCGGATTAAAAAGGAATGTCCGGTGGAGGCTGGACAGCTAAAGAATCCAGCAGAAGTACCTTGGGGTTAAAGGACTGTCATGGTACCCTGGGCTGGCTGTTTAACCCACTGGTTTTCAAGACAAGTGGCCAGGGAAGACAAACTGTTTCAGTAAGCCTTACACACACACCTCTTACAGATACCACAAGAGGTGTGGTCATAGGAACACCCAACGAAAAAAGCCACTGTTCATGACAACCCCTATGGGGAACATCCCAGGGTTACCAATGTTGAAGGCCATGCTGACTTAAAATGTCAATGAAGCACTCGTACGGAGCCTGGCCAGAGAAAGCATGGGAATGAAGCCATAAACCAGTGGGCCCACAGAAAGTCCATGGTGGTCACTGATTCAAGGACAAAGACTGGAAAACGTCAGAGAGGCAGGGTCTTGGGGACCAGCAGGGATATCACTGGACAGACTAGACCCTACAAAGGGAAACCTGAGCCTGGGGAGTCAGATTTTTGAGCATTTATAAACCCCAGGCTCTGAACTAGTGAACTGGAGATCTTTAAGCAGAACCTAGGAGGAAGCTCGAATTAGCAGATTGTCCACACAAGGAATGATACAAACCCACTCATGCTGCAGAAACAACCCTCAATTCAAAAAGACCTGGAGCTGAGCTGGTAGAGGTCCAGAATTAAGTCTCCAAGTGCCCTCTTTCCTAAGGAGAGCCAAAACATACTTGGTGAGGAGTCTGGTAATTAATGACCCTACAAGATAAAGGAACTGTAGTATAAACCTTCTTGCCTAGCCTCTCCATGGCCCCACTATCCTTGTCAGACAGAAGCAGCTTGCTTGAGGGCAAAAGCCTGGCGAGTTTGTCAGCTGCTGAGAGCATTCAGGAGGGAAGGGGGAGACTACCTATAGGAATTCACAATCCCTTTCCTGGATGAGAGAAGCTTTGTGATCAATCCCACTTAAAGAATTTCTTCATACAGTAAGTGTCCCAAAAGAGAACCCGGACTAACATCTTCCTCAGCCATAAATGAGAAGGGGATATGGGAAGCCAAGGACTCTTCCCCAAAGTCCTGATCCTTAGAGGAATCAGGTTCCCCAACTCCAGGCCGAATGCATGATCACAGAGGGGCAGGCACAGACTGAGGCTTTACAGCTGTTACAACATTAAATACCCCTTGAGTAAAATCCCACCATTCATACTGCAGATCTTTTAACAAGACTTTCCTGCAGGATATTCACATAAAAAAAAAACATAGGAAGGTCAGACCTTGGTATCTCTTTCCTCACCAAAATCTCTGTCCTTCAGATACAATCAGAGGTTCCCCTCAATTTCTGGGGTAGATGTTTGCGGAATCTGAAGCAGCCACTAGACAGTCATTTGGGAATTCACTAGCCTAGAGAGAGATTTCCAGGCCAGTATCAGGTCCACGTTGTTTGGCACTTTTCATGGCAGAGCCTCATGACAGGAAGGTTCCTCATAGGAGCCTGAGCCAACAGCTTAAGATGCTGGTTTTCTAGGTATTGAAACAGCAGAGGGATGACTACACAGGGTCTTGGGGACAAAAATGTGGCAGACTGCTTGGACTGGAAGCACAGATGTTCTTCAGTGCACACCTCCTATGCCACTTTTCCCACGCCTTGTGCATATATGTGATGTACTGCACATGCGGAGGCTAAAGGCTTTAGTATACTGGCCAGATGTTTGGCTATCCTTGGCAGGAGATGCCTTGCTTAAGAAGGCAGCAAAACGGATATGGAAAGACACGTCAGCATTCTCCCACTGAACACAATGGTTCATCTGGAAGGCATCTGCCCCTTCACAGTCCCCTACAGATTCCATTTCTTGAAGCCTTTCAGGGAACAAATCCACATTTTAAACAAACTGAGGTCAAGAGCCTGGATTACACCTTAAGCCAAGACCAATAAAATTATATCTATCCAGATTAACTGATGATTATTTTTGTGGAAAGACAGACCATCACTGCCAACGATATGTAAATTCTGGTTAAGCAGCATCATGGTCACAACACCCCCCCCTCCAGTGGCCGATAAAAGTGACTACCATGCTCACTGAAGGGAACCCATGATCATAACAAGGGCAAATAAACTTCTACTGGATAGATCACGGTTACACAGAATCAGTACTACAGCTACAATGTGAAAACATGTTGATATACTACAGAACCAGTAACTAAAATTTACACTTGCCATGTCTATAACAGAGAAGCAACAGTTCAAATCCTTGCTGGATTTGGATGGTGTAAACTACAGTATTACCAGCACAAGAAGTCAGAATGTAGCTCTGCAAACCACTGGGAAACAGCAAACCAAAGATAGGAGCAAAGAATCATGAAGACCTTGTTTAGTATAAATCTAAACATGCAAGGCAACACAAGGTGTTACCCTCCATGAAACTCCTCTATCTTGGTGGAGATAACATGCCACTCAATTTTCCAACAGACTAAAATAAGGTGTTAAATACACTATGAGAATGGGGGACTAGTACTTGGTTCTGATCAGTTCCAGTACAACTGAATACTGCAGTATTCCGTACATCATCTGCAGGCTTGCAGAGCACTTGTCAGTGTCAAGCAACTGCTTTGTGGACTGGTATCAGTTTCTGTGGGATGTCTGCAGCTGGAAACTACTGAACGACCCCAAGTTGCAGGGTGGGCCAGGTCAAGAGGTTGATAGATGAATACCTACTTGTGAAGGCAAAATACAACAGCGGTCGAGCCTTGGCCAAAAAGGACCGGTGGGTATTTGGTATATACGACTGCAGTCTGAAAAGTGGCTACCTCACCTTAGTTCAGAAAAGGGATGCAGTCACTTTACTCCCAATTACCAAACGGCATATCTTACCGGGGACAGTGATTGTCTGACGAATGGGCTGTACAGAGGGGCATTTGTGAACTGTCTCGGATGAATTATACCCACCTCACTGTCAACCACAGTAAGAATTTTGTAGACCCCAGGACAGGTGCACAAGCAAATGCTGTTGAGGTCATGTGGTCTCGATGCAAGAAACAGCTGAAATTGTATGCCAAAAGTCTGTAATTAAAACTATGTTTAAAAAAAAAATTGTTCTCTTGGAGCTTCTCTCCCCAGGCCTCCTCTATAAATGAAATGTGTAATCCAGTTGGACTCTCCCGGTTAACAAATGTAAAATAAAATGAATGGGACTCTGAGGCATATGGCGGACAGTCACGTAGAGGAGTTCCTGAGGCGTGAAAAATACAGCAAACAGGATGAAGTAGTTCCAGTGCCTAGTTGGACATTTAGAGCACCAGAATTTGCATTAACTGGAACTGGGTGGCCGGAATCATAGCGGCTAACAGGTGCACGTTACCTTTTATTTACAGCGATTTAATACAGTGGATCTGTTTCATGGTGCTTGAACTGACGATTGTCATTGGTTCTGTTGCTAGCTATACTTTGAATTTTGTGACTAGTTTGTATGTGTGATGTAGTAATAAACTGCATGGCTTTCATGCTACTTAAACCGTGTTTACATTTTTATTTACGGTTTCTTGAACGGGTGCTTTGCGCCTTTTTCTGTGATTGAAAAAGCATGGAATTTGTTGTAAGACTGTGCCAATACACTTTTTTGGACAGCTTAGACAGGTCATGAATCATACCTCGGCACGGCAGGGAGTGTGAATTCATGCGGAAGCTGGCTCCGCATAGCTGGAGGAGTTTGGGCGGGGTTTGCTACCGTGCATCCTACGAGGTACTACTTTTAGATTACCATTAAAACACCCAAATACATGGAGAATTACAATTGAACCAAATAATGCCAACATAGGCTGCAGGTGTGAATTCTGACAACCACAAAATAAATCAGAAATGCAATTAACAGTTCCAGGATGCTCTGCCATAGTCAGACTTAATTTCGCTTCAGCAAGTTTTGTCATGGTGCCTCCAGCTACGAGAGCAAACTGTTAACCAGAAGCACTGCAATTCGGCCTTTTAATGTCATCATTCATTGGCAAAGAGCTCCTGTGTGAAAGGAAAATTGCCCCCTTTCATTTACTACAAATTAGCAACCATCTTGTACACAAAAATACCACTTATTCTCCAAGTATACACACAAACCAGATCCAAACAGTAACATTAGTGTGTTTGCTGGGTGGTGCCTTACACCATTTCCGTAAACTAACATACAAATGATATAGAACTATTAAGTTACAAAGATGTGCATATGCAGTTAGCTGCGCAGTTCTTACTTATTAAGGTACCCCTCTCAATAAAGAGGGCGTGACAGTACTTCTTAACCTCTAAAACTACACTCAAATGACCTTGCTTATTTAAATTTCTTAAATCGATTAACCACGCTAGTCAGCAGGCCCTTATGCGCACTAAACCGTGGCAAAGGGAAAAAAAAGTTAACGGGGGAGGGGCGTCACAGGCCCTGAGCAGCCTAGACGTTGTTCCGAAAGAAAGACACTGGAACAAAGCCTTGGCGGCATTAAAGTTGAAAACCCCACGGCTTTTATAAAAAAAAAATTAAAACTATACACGACCCCATTCATGAATCCGTTTACGTAACGGAAATCCCAATTCTGGCTACAATTAAGTACACTGCAGTAAACAAATTCTGTTAATGCATGCCCGCCATTCACATACCGGTAAACATTTTGCCAAAAGCATAATACAGCTGTGCGACATAATATTCTATACACAACAAAGGTGCTTCACTGCACAGCGCCCAGCCACCAACCTTTACTTTACCACAGACCGGAGACACAAACTAATAGATGCAACATGCTTTGTATTAACCCCACGGTACCAAACCACTGTAAACCCACAGCTGCGCTCAACGTACTCCCACTGAAATCCACTTCCTAACAAAACCATTTCAAAATAAAGTTACGGCGGCTCCTAGTTCTAGGCCCGCCAGTTCATACGCCAGGATATTCTCACAACAAGACGCTACTTAAACCTTCATCTTCGACTACAGGAATAAAACGTTCTCTTCTAATCCCCTCGGTTTCCTTATATTCATGACCTCCTACCTTGAACTCTCTTCCCTCCCCAGAACCGGATATGACGATTAAGAAGTAATACCGCCCACAAACACGCTTCAACAGTTTCCCTCCCACTATGGTACTTTTCATGTGTATTAAACTGTTATTGAATGATGCGAGCAAGATAAACTCCTTTTTGGATGAAGCGTTACCACTATGGCTGTGGTGTCTGTAAGGCTATATATGTAGGTACACTCGCTAATCAAATGAGTACATTTTTTCCTGAATATGCCTTTAAAACATATAAAAGCCTCGTGTTTGCGATAAGCTGCTGTTTGTCTAGTGGCGGTTAGTGGTGACGTCTATACAGTGTATGCAGCCACATGAAGTTGAAATTTCCCTTTTAAAAACTACTTCATAATTGGAGCGACTACTTTTCCTGGGGAGCGGTATTTCCGCATTAGTTACGGCTATTTAGCTCCACATTACATTATTAAAGCATCCAGGATTATGGCCACTGTTAATTACACCAAGAAAGCACACATTCCTTGTCTGGTTACAAACATTCTCCTCTCCTATCTCTGCACCTAGCTTGGTAGACATGGGCATCCTGAGATGATGTAGCAATTGCATTATGTACACTGTCAACCACTTAACCCTGGAACAGACAAATAGAATATATGAGAGATGTGTTTGGTCTATGCTATATACTGTTCGCAAATTTTGGAATTTGTACTTGTTAACTGTTATGCATTGTACTGATGTTCACAAATTTTAGATGTTTACTATTTATTTATTTTTATTTATTTATTTTCCATTTGTTTAGCGGTTAGCCCAACTGTTTTCAGCGGAGGCCCGGGGAGGAAAGCTCCAGTTACATAGTAAAAAATTATAAAAACTATGTTTGTGTGACCTTACTTTAATACTTTGCAAGTATCATAGTAACTTGTACTATTTCTGGAGCTTTTCTTCTTGGGTCTCCACTGAAAATGTCTACAGACAAACAGTTACACACTGACACTGGAGACCAGACTCTGACATACAGGCACAAAGCAACAAACAGGCTATCAGCAAGAAACACACACAAACACTCACCGCACCTGCAAAGGACCAGACACAAACCCACATGTGC
Organism: Protopterus annectens; assembly: GCF_019279795.1. Classification (NCBI taxonomy): domain Eukaryota; kingdom Metazoa; phylum Chordata; order Ceratodontiformes; family Protopteridae; genus Protopterus; species Protopterus annectens. The sequence goes on along the minus strand of NC_056737.1, from coordinate 1,177,222,800 downwards.
AGAGGTTCTCACATGTAACTTACCCAAACCTCAAAGACCTCTCGGGTGCAGTCCTCAGGAATTTTGCATGGACACAAACAAGACAATTTGCATCACAACACAACACCATATCTCATTGTCTGAACTACCAAACACGCAAGTTGACACACCCCACAATACAACATTTTGATCATTGGAGACTCCTCTCTGAGGCACACTGCTAGATAAGAAGGTTACAGTTAATTCCCTTTAGGGGCCAGGATCCACCAGATCACGCAAATCAAGTCACTTACCCCGAAGTTCCAGTATGATTCAGTCATAGTCCATGTGGGCGTAAATTACCTGAGACATACCCCCTTCAACTGTATGAAGAGAAACATGATTGAGCTCTAAGAATATTTGTCACAGGCAGGTGTGAGCCTAGCATTGAGCAGCATTCTACCATCTGCAAGGATGATGCCATAATACCAACAAAAAATGATTGCCTTTAACAACTGGCTTAGCTGCTGGTGTCATTCTAAAGGGATCCAATAGCCAGAGAGAACATAGTTGACAGACCATGCTGCGTTGCCAGGGATGGTCTTCATCTGTCACCACTAGGTTTTCTGATATTGGCTAAAACATTATTCACCCCTACAGTTTCTTTTTTTAAGCATTGCCAAACAGACAACTTTCAAATATTGCTGAATCTACTATCTATGGTTTTATGGATGAAAACGTGTGTGTACACTATTTTTGCTGGGTGTGATCTCCGCTTCTTTCGTCTTATTTTTTTGGTTACTGGTTGCTTTTGGCAGAATTTCTCCAGGTTGTTTTATTATTAGTTTTCCATTTGGAGATGGAGAGTGCAGCCAGTTCCCCTCGACAAACGGATGAGAGGAGGGATTATTTGGGTGAGACCCATAAGCTTGTCGGACAGTTATGGCAATTGGTGGATCTCCTCACCCCATCAGTCAATCTGTTGGACTGATTCTCAAATAGATCCGCCCTACCCAGGAACCAGGAAGTTTAACAGCAGGACGAGCGACAAACTTGTTTCTGTTACCCGAGGTGGTGGTGTTGAACTGGTTACAAACAATGGTGTGAACGAAGGAGTTAGGACCGAGGACACTGGTATGCCCAAGGCTTTCTTTTTCGCAATCCAACGGAGGCGAACTGGTGGATGGAATGACTCGAACCAACAGGCGTAACATTACACAACAAGGTGACAATATGTTTGACAACAACAACCAACAAAAACTTTTACGTAATGGTGACTTTCGAGTTTGGTTAGAACATAAATAATTTAACACGTCTGATGCCTGTAATACGGGGAAAAGGTTAGATGCACAGGCGAATACGTTTAAAAACTCGAACAAACTTTCCGACCTGTTGCTTAAATACAAATCATTACAAATTGACAATGAGTATTTAAACGAATGTTTGAGGAAAGAAATTGTACGTAAAGGGCTTTGGGTATTCAAATACCCCAACAATATTGTTAAGGGCTCTGATTTACATCTAGAGTTACTTGAAATCTTTAACAAATGTGGGCTTGATATTGTCAGAATTACTATTAAGCAAAATTATGTTAATATGTCTGTCCTGCATGAGGAGCTAGATTTGCTTAACAGACAAATCACTTCAGACCTTTTATTTACAGTTGAGGCCGAAAAATCTAGGTATTTTATGGTGTTAGAGAAAATTGATGACAAATGTACCATTAATGTGAAGAGAAAAAATAGAAAATTAGAGAGAGATGTTAAGGAATACACGAACAAAACAGGTTACCCAGATCCTAAGGGGACTGTCAAACAAAAACAGTGGTTGGAAGATGATAGGGTAGGGACAGGTACCCAGTATGGTATGGAAGAGGATGTAGTGTATGAACAAACAGAGAATTATGGGGGTGACCCTTCAGAAACCCCCCCCTTTGGTGGTCTGAGAGAAACCAAAATCAGAGAGTTTCTTACTACCCCCCCCATTTCCTGTACGGGGGGGGGGGGAATATTAAATCTCCAGAACCCACTTATTCATAAAGAAGGGGCTAAACAGACTTGCAACAATTTTAATATTTTCAATTATACTGAGATAACACTAACTGAAGACCATTTGAAGCTACTGGCTAAGGGATTTAAATATATGCCTAACACTAGAGGTGATATTAGTAAATGTTTATTAGATTTTAAGCTGTTTTTGAGAAAAATTAACCTTTCACTTGTATTTCAGGGTCAGAATCAACAACATGATGTGGCTATTTTGAGGCGGAAAAGCAATTTTAATCTCCCTATCCATCCCCAGTTAAAAAACCTTGAGCCAATGGTTGACAAGCGTATTAGGCAGTGGCAATCCGGAAAACAACAAAATAAAAAGCACAACCTTGACAAAAAAGAATGGGATGTGTTGAATGGTTTGAGATTAGATCGTAATGTTCGAGTTATGAAACCTGATAAGGGGGGTGGAGCCGTTATCATGAACACCTTGATTTATGAAGGAAAAATGTTAGAATTATTGGGGGACACATAGTTATAGGCGGGTTTCTAAAAATGAGATAAACATTGCCTACAAAAAAATTGATTTGGCATTAAATGATTTACTTCTTGAAAAGTTGATTGATTTCAATTACTTTAACTACTTGACAAATGTTTGACCTAAGACCCCTATAATATTTGGCATACCCAAACAAAGATTCACATGACCCACCCCTCAGACCAATTGTTTCGGCCAATGGTTCTAAAACTTCACCACTTGCTAAGTTTCTTGATGTGAAACTTAAAAAACTTTAGGGTACTAATTCCCAGATACTTAAAGACTCTTGGGAATTTTTGAAGGGGGTGGACCATAATGCAAATTATGAACAAGTGACTTTTGTCACTATCGACATCAAAGATTTCTTTACCGTCATCCTCCACAACATTGGTCTTCAGTGGCTGGAAACCTCATTGGTGGAAAAATGTAAGGTCTCTTCTAACTATTTACACCTGGTTCTTTATTTGATTGAGTTGGTCCTGTTTAACAACTTCATATTTTTTGGGGGAGAATTCTTCCACCAAATTAAGGGCATTGCGATGGGGGCCAATTGTGCCCCCAAGTATGCCAATATACTTTTAGCTTGGTGGGAAAAAGAATTTGTACTGGAATCTGAATTTAAAAACCACTGGTTGCAATATTTCAGATTCTTGGACGATATTTGTGTTTTTTGGGTGGGGTCTGATGACAAGTTACATGAATTTTTATCATACATTGAATCTACTACCAATTTTTTGCATTTTACAAGTAGTGTTTCCAAGAACATCCTACAATTTTTGGATGTATCACTTGAAAAAATAGAAAATGGGAATATTAAATCAAAGGTTTTTCGAAAAAGTACTTACTCGAACTCCTTTTTACATTTTAATAGCTCCCATCCCATGTTTCAAAAAAGGAGTTTGGTGAGAGGGCAATACATCCGAGCCAGTAGGATGACCTCCCTAGACCACGACTTTGAAATAGAATGTGACTTTCTTGATAGTCTTTTTAGGGAAAAGGGGTACCCTGTTGATTTTCTACATGAGATTAGAGTTGATGTTTCCTCTAACAGAGCCAACACATTTTGCCCTGTGTTAGGTTTGGGTATTCTTAGTGATTACAATCAGGTTATTCATGAAACAAAGGATAGTGTTGAAATTAATAGGGCTCTTATTACCGAGTATAACACTGATTTCCTTCACTGTAACAATATAGTGAGAAATGAATGGAACAACATTTTGGAGTTCACTGACTTACCTTTGGACAAAAATTTACCTCTGAAATTTATTTTTAAGAAGGGCAAGAATTTAAAAAACTGGCTTGAAGAACAAGGAAAAAAAAGGGATTGTAAGTGGTAAACGTAAAGGAACCTACCGGTGTGGGATGTGTTCCCAATGTCAGTACACTGCACACTGTGAATGGGTCTATGAACCTAGCAGAGACAGGAAGATTATTGGCCATTCACACTTTAATTGTAATAGTGAAAGAGTTGTTTAGGTGGCCATATGTTCTCCCTGTGGTGCACTTTATATTGGTAAGACGGAGCGAAAGATAGAAAGACGCATCTATGAACATATTAACGAGGCCAAGACAAAAAATGAGAAAAATGCCCTTTTTAAACATACTTTGTGTTGTCAACAGGCAAAGTTAACTTTTTTGTTCTCGAACAAGTACAAGTTGACCAAAGGGGTGGGCATTGGGAAAACCTTTTGGAATATAGGGAACTTTACTGGCAGGTTACCCTAGATGCAGGAATGACACCAGGTCTAAACGAAAACATTAGCATTGCCCCACTTTTGAAGTTAACGGCTGCTAAACTGTAACATGTATTTATTATTATTGTATTTTATATATATATATATATATATATATATATATATATATATGAGAAACACAAAACCCAGTACGGAAAGAACTGACAAATACTGTGTTACAGCCAATAAATATATAAACCAGAGCAGATACGCATCTTCAATGAACAAACCAACGTATATTCCAAAAGTAGAAGTTTAATGACGTGAGCGCTTTCGCGGTCCTGCCGCTTCTTCAGACGTGAATAAAAACATTAAGCAGTGATGCTTACATATAATAAAATTCAAAAAACATAATTTCCTGAAAATTCAAAAACGTCATTTCCATGACACAAAACTACAAAAATACAAAGACTATAGAAACTACAACTACCATAGAGCACTCAGTATGAAGAAAACATATCCAAGTTAAAATACTCTGGCCAGTGGATGTAAAACATTAGATATAAATTCATCTAATAGATCTTCCTTTTAAAGTTGGTTTAAGAGGGACAGATTCATCGAGTCCCCTGCCCCAATGAGCCGCTAACCGAAGAATCCATCGGGTTTCTGCTACTTCGGTGCGGTTAACAATATCACCACCCCTTAAACAACTTGGCTGAACATGTATTACTTGAAATAGAAAAGTATGTTGCTCATAAGAGAGCATATGTTTAGATATTGCACTACAATTGTCACCTCTAACAAAGCAATACATGTGATCACAGATCCTATCCCTCAAGGACCTGTTAGATTTACCCACATAAAATCTAAAACAAAGTTGACAGCAGGCAACATAAACTACATTGCGTGTATTGCAGTCAGAAGTACACTTAATTTCCCATAGCCTACCATCATTGGGGGAGCGAAAGAATCTTGAAGTATCTATGTGTCTGCACTGGGGACACTGTCCACATTTGTTCGTATAATGAAAATCAGAACTCTTACTTAAGTCAGGGGACATACATAAAGAAGGAAAACAAAGTAGTTGTTTTAAATTCTTAGTATTTGTATAAGTATATCGTGGGCCATCATTGCTTAATGTTTTTATTCACGTCTGAAGAAGCGGCAGGACCGCGAAAGCGCTCACGTCATTAAACTTCTACTTTTGGAATATATGTTGGTTTGTTCATTGAAGATACGTATCTGCTCTGGTTTATATATTTATTGGCTGTAACACAGTATTTGGCAGTTCTTTCCGTATTGGGTTTTGTGTTTCATCTCTATTCCGGGACTTGGTTGAGCTTTTTTCATATATATATATATATATATATATATATATATATATATATATATATATATATATATATAGGGTGTTGTATCGATTCTTATCTCAATAGATATATATATATATATATATATATATATATATATATATATATATTTCAGCTGTTCTTATTGTAACTGTCTTAGTTTGCTGTTATGCATGCTGTTCAGTTGCTCTTACTCTGCATTTATTACTGCTTGTTAGTAGCCTTCTAATTTACTGCCTTCTGCACTTGTTTTTAGTCATTTAATTTAACTGCATTTATTTAAACTGTATTTGCTGTAATATTGCTACACACACACACAGGGTGTCAGGCTGCACTGCATTTGAATTGTATTTACTGCTGTTTTATGTGCTTTTTTGTAAAAAAACTAAGAGTGTTTCCTGTAACTAGTCTAGTTCAGATACAGACTTGCTGTATCCAGGACTGTTGGTAAGCTTCTGAGCCCCCCCCCCAAGCCTTTGTGTTGGAGGGAAACCTTCTAGCTTATCAGTGGGAGTGGTAAGCACTCAGTAGCCTATCTACCGCAAGAGGAGTGGTTCTTGGGTAGTTTGACGATTTGGGCAGTTTTTCCATCTCTTTCAACTTTCTGGTTTAAAAGCCTGCATTTGTGCTTATTTCCCTGCCTTTCCTGTAACTAGTCTAGTTCAGATACAGACTTGCTGTATCCAGGACTGTTTGTAAGTTTCTGAGTGGTGCCAACTTCTGTTCTACAATTTTTCCCTTAGATCTGCTCATTCTCTCCTCTCTGCACTTTTACTAGCTTGTCAGTTTAGCACTTTACCAGACTTCTTGTAGCAATTGGAGGACACAAAAGTGCTACCAGCACTAAACTTTCTACAAGGAAACAGCTCCAGTACAGCTCCCTGTGCTTTCCCCTATTAACCTGGTGAACTTGGGCATCCTGAGGAAATGTAGCAACTGCCTCATGTACACTGACAACCCCCTCCTCTTAACCCCCTAACACACAGACTTGTGAGAAATGCACTTATGTCAAGGCCAGAATAGCTGGTCAAGAGAAGAAGGTCAACAGTTGAACCACACCACATAGAACACATAGCCCTCCAGAACACATACCAACATTGCCTTCACATAAAAACACAAACAGCACAACCACCTTCGCAGAAGCTCTCAATAAAAATTCGACCAAACAGCAGACATCCAAGAAACGCACTCTAACACAACACACTAATCGCGAAACATAACTCTCCTAAACAGTGTGCCACTCAACCAAAGTGCTCCCCCCTGAGGCAAAACAGCATCTCCAACAGACTAATCATAGGTGACTCGATAGTGAGGCACATTGATGTCCCACTCACTAGGTTGAATAAGGAGAAAGCAACTCAGCTGCATGTCAGGCGCCGGGATACGCCACATAGTGCACGCACTCAGGTCCCTCAACAACAGGTACAAATATGACTCGGTCATTGCACATGTGGGTGTGAATGACCTGAGACATAGCTCCCTTGACTACATGGAGGAACTCTCGGATTATGGAGCCCAGGCAGGTATGACCCTAGCCCTGAGCAGCCTCCTACCATCACCCAGAATGATACCACTGTACAAGCAGAAAATGATTGATTTCAACAGTTGGCCACGTTTCTGGTGTCATTTTAAGGGGAGCTAGTTTGTCTGCCCGGGATGACATGATTGATAGACCTCAATGTTTTGCCAGAGATGGCCTGCATTTGTCACCTCTGGGGTTCCAGATACTGACCAAGGCTCCTGCCACCCCTATAGTGCCTTTTTTTAGGCAGTGTTGCAAATACCAAATTACCACCTTAACAGCTGCAAATAAATGCAATTTGAGGGTCATGCTGCTCAACGCTAGAAGTCTAAATCTCAAAATGCACTCGCTCGAGGTACTCCTTAAAATGGAGAACACTGACATTTGTGCTGTAACAGAGACCTGGTTCAAAGCAGCAGAAAGAACCCCTGCACTACCAGGCTATAACTCATTCCACACCTTTCGGCCCCAGAACTTGGAAGCTCCAAAGGCGGTGGGGTTTCCATAGTCATAAAGGATGCACACACCTACAGACTGGTAGCCCAACATAACACATCCGAGATACTTCAGGCGCAGCTAACATTGGGTAAGACAGCGATTCAAGTCGTAGCCTGCTATAGGTCCCCAACCATGTCCCAAGATTCACACTCCACATTCCTAAGCAGTCTGGAGTCCAACCTAACACTCTAATATTGACCAACTACAACTATCCCTCCATTAACTGGGAAAACTACTCATGTACCAATACACTTGCACAAAGCTTTCTGGAATTCATTAATTCCAGTGCCCTGGACCAACTCATTCTTAACCCTAGAGGTAGCAACATCCTTGACCTGGTCATTACTAACATGGGCGACTGTTGCTCTACACCAATAGTAAACTCCTCCCTGGTTAGATCCGATCACAAGCTAATCACCTTGGAAACCTACATCCCTCCCAGCCCCCAAACAAAGGTAACCACCATGAAAAAAATCTTTGGGATCCTAAAAACAGAGGTGGCTAACTTCACAACACCCATGCAAACAGACAACAGTTGCATGACAGCCATATTATACACCAGTGCACTGTACAAACATGTACACAAATGCATGGTTCTCACCATACCCAACAGAACTAAGTTGCTCTCCTCAAAAAGAAAGCCAATCTGGTAGTCCCCTGCCATAAACTGCAACAGGAGGAGGAAACTGATGCAGAATAAGGTGAAGTCCCAAGACTGGAAAAACTCCCTTATCCTCAGCAAAAGGATGAGATCCCTTGGCAAATCCTCTAAAGCTAGCTATGAAAACAGAATTGCAGCAGACAGCAAAGACAACCACAAGGCCTTCTATAGTATGTAAAGAATCTCCATGGCAATACCCAGATCTGCTCTGAGCTACTGCACAATGGTAGATCTCATACAGAGAGCCAACAGATATACAAATATACCGCTGAACAGATTCCGTGCCAACATTACCCCCCCCCACAAGGACTAATCACAATACCAGTAGATTGCCAGGCACTCAGTATTACTGCTGCACAGGTTAAAACAGTACTGTACAAGGCCAAGAATACAGCTTCTATGGAACCTGACAGTATCCCTGGCAGAGTGAACTGGCACCTCACCTGTGCCTTGTTGACCTCAGGCTTTGTCCCTACCAATTGGCACACTGCTACAGCCACCCCTATCCACAAAGGAGGAGCGATTACAGACCCCAGGAACTATCGCCCCATTAACCTGACTAGTCTGATATGCAAAGCTATGGAACGCATCATCATGGAACTAATAGGATATAGGGAATCTCCAACCTCTGGATCCTACACAGTTTGGTTTTGTGAAGGGTAGATCATGCCTTCTCAACCTGGTAGACTTCTCTGAGTTGGTCACCAGAGCTGTGGATGAAGGCAATGTGGTTCATACAGCCTACCTTGATCTAACCAAGGCCTTGGACACCATTCCCCACTCAGGAATCATAGAAAATCTCAAGCTAGGCATCAACCCCTATATCACTAGGTGGGTCTGCAAAATGGCTCACAGATGTAACCCACAGTGTGAAAAAAGCTGACTCAGACTGCTGAGCTGTCACGAGTGGAGTCCCAAAGGATTCAGTCCTAGGTGCTCTTCTGTTTGGATCTACTTTGCTGAAGTCCAGGCTAACACGAAGGGACTCTGGCTGACAAAGTTCAGACTATTTCAAGTTGGGAACACCTCCAAGTGATGTTGACATCCTACAGAAAGGCCTCACTGAGACCAACGACTGGTGTCAGAACCATGGCCTTAAGCTCAACGCCAAAAAGTCTTCCCCTTTGGGAAAAACCTGGTTCCCATGAATTACCACATCAATGGTAGTCCAATGAACACAGAAGGAGTTATAAGACTCTTCCCTCATTAGGTCAGACTACAATACCCTATTTGGCACGTACCTCACTAGACACCTGCAACAACTGGAGAGGCCGCAAAAGTACCTCACCAAGAGGATCCTAGGACTTAAACACTTGTCCTATATGGACAGACTCAAACTCCAACTATTCTCAGTCTCAAATCACATTAGAGGCCATCTCTGCTTGACTTACAAATTCAAATTTGACCCAGCTGCGCTAGAAATGCTATATCTAAAGAAATCCCAATCCCTCCACATCACACACTCCAAAGACTTCAACCTCCTTACCACAATTAGCACGCTGGAGGGACATGTTCATAACCCACAGACTGCACATGCTATGGAATAGACTTCCCATACGCACCTCACTGGCTCTCAAAGAGAAATCTTGAGTGGATGGGAAATAGAAAATTCACTCCGGGGATCACTCCAGTGGCTCTACTCTACAAACACTGGGAAACAAGGTCAGGTGGCACGATGCCAGGGTAATCCTATGGGCTAGGACTGTAAAGGCTCCAGGGCCATTAGCCTAGTACACACCTATGAACCTATTAAACATTCAAGGCACTGAAAAGAACAAGGGGTGAAAAAGACTGAATGGCCAGAATTTGAGATCTCATCTTTGATGCTGATATGGTCTCGCTACTGATGGGGAGGCCAGAAACTGTCAAGTGCTTTTGGAGCTGGAAGTGAGGCCAACACTAGCAGTGTGAATCCTGCACCCCAGTTGCACATGACCCTGACAGAGTTGGGACTGACTTTTGGAAGTTGACAGTAAACATCAGACTCCACATCCGATCATATACTAGGTGACTGGGAGAAGGCAGCTGAAGCAACAGGTTGTCTAGATAAGGCAAAATCTGAATGCCTCAGAGCCTGTACACAGTGGTGAGTCACTTAAGCAGAGCCTAAAAAGGCTAAGGCGGAGGATTTGCCCTCAGACTCAGGAAAGTCAGTGACAAGGCCACAGCATACCTGGTCGTGTGGATCTGATAAAGGCCAAAGTAGAAGCAGTGTAAACTTTCTTACCAATCCTCTCCATTGCCCTTACCAGAAGGCAAGTCTGGAAGACAGCAAAAGCTTAGGTTTCTCAAAAAAAAAAAAAAAAAACAAGGCAGCAGGATCAGCAGAAACACAAATTAAACTGAATCCTCAGGAACCGTCCAGAAGGGGTTTTATTTTTTTTAGGAGCAGGAGGCTGAGAGTATCCACCTGAAGCAACTCATCTCTCAAATATCAGACATTTAAGAATATCACCTAAACAATTCATCAAAAGGAGACTCCTCTTCATCAGAACCATAAGCCAAGGGTGTAGCCATCTGTGGACTAGGACATCTTCATCTTTGGAATTCAGTTCCCCAAGCTGTTTAGAAGGGACAGGGGTCCAAGGAGGAGCAGATACCAGGACTCCTTGAAAAGATGGCTTTAGGTCCATCAAGGCAGTTGCCGTTCCCTTTTAGGGCAGACAAACAATTTCAGTGTTGGTCTTTGCTTGGAAAAGGACATCAGTCCCAATACCAGAAGTTCAGACCCTTGGCAAGATTCAGTGAGAACCTGGAACCAGCATATTTGTAGAAACCCTTTAGGACACTCCCAGATAAACCACAATTTCCCATCAATGTCAAGTGTGCAAGGACGAATCCATGGGGGCTCCAACAATCCCGGATTAAAAAAGGACGTCCGGTGGAGGCTGGACAGCTAAAAAATCCAGCAGAAGTACCTTGGGGTTAAAGGACGGTCATGGTACCCTGGGCTGGCTGTTTAACCCACTGGTTTTCAAGACAAGTGGCCAGGGAAGACAAACTGCTTCAGTACGCCTTACACACACACCTCTTACAGATACCACAAGAGCTGTGGTCATAGGAAGCACCCAACGAAAAAAGCCACTGTTCCTGACAACCCCTAAGGGGAACATCCCAGGGGTACCAATGTTGAAGGCCATGCTGACTTAAAATGTCAATGAAACACTCGTACGGAGCCTGGCCAGAGAAAGCATGGGAATGAAGCCATGAACCTGAGGGCCCACAGAAAGTCCATGGTGGTCACTGATTCAAGGACAAAGACTGGAAAAAGTCAGAGCGGCAGGACCTTGGGGACCAGCAGGGATATCACTGGACAGACTAGACCCTACACAAAGGGAAACCTGAGCCTAGGGAGTCTTAGATATTTGAGCATTTATAAACCCCAGACTCTGAACTAGTGAACTGGAGATCTTTAAGCAGAACCTAGGAGGAAGCTCGAATTAGCAGATCATCCACACAAGGAATGATACAAACCCTCTTATGCTGCAGAAACAACCCTCAATTCAGAAAGACCCGGAGCTGAGCTGGTAGAGGTCCAGAATTAAGTCTCCAAGTGCCCTCTTTCCTAAGGAGAGCCAAAACATACTTGGTGAGGAGTCTGGTAGTTAATGGCCCTACAAGATAAAGGAACTGTAGTATAGACCTTCTTGCCTAGCCTCTCCATGACCCCACTATCCTTGTCAGACAGAAGCAGCTTGCTTGAGGGCAAAAGCCTGGCGAGTTTGTCAGCTGCTGAGAGAGCATTCAGGAGGGCAGGGGGAAGACTACCTATAGAAATTCACAATCCCTTTCCTGGATGACAGAAGCTTTGTGATCAATCCAACTTAAAGAATTTCTTCATACAGTAAGTGTCCCAAAAGAGAACCCGGACTAAAACTTCCTCAGCCATAAATGGGAAGGGGATATGGGAAGCCAAGGGCTCTTCCCCAAAGTCCTGATCCTTAGAGGAATCAGGTTCCCCAACTCCAAGCCGACTGGATGACCACAGAGGAGCAGTTACAGACTGTAGCTTTACAGCCATTACAACATTAAATACCCCTTGAGTAAAATCCCACCATTCACACTGCAGATCTTTTAACAAGATTTTCCTGCAGGACATTCACATAAAAAAAACATAGGAAGGTCAGACCTTGTTATCTCCTTCCTCACCAAAATCTCTGTCCCTCAGATACAATCAGAGGTTCCCCTCAATTTCTGGGGTAGATGTTTGCAGAATCTGAAGCAGCCACTAGGCAGTCATCTGGGAATTCACTAGCCTCGAGAGAGATGACCAGGCCAGTATCAGGCCCGAGTTGTTTGGCACTTTTTTTGGCAGATGGCAGAGCCTCATGACAGGAAGGTTCCTCATAGGAGCCTGAGCCAACAGCTTAAGATGCTGGTTTTCTAGGTAATGAGACAGCAGAGAGATGACTACACAGGGTCTTGGGGACAAAAACTTGGCAGACTGCGCTTGGACTGGAAGCACAGACGTTCTTCAGTGCACACTTCCTATGTCACTTTTCCCCCGCCTTGTGCATACATGTGATGTACTGCACATACTACTGGCCAGATGTTGGGCTATCTTTGGCTTTAGTATACTGGCCAGATGTTTGGCTATCCTTGGCAGGAGATGCCTTGTTTATGAAGGCAGCAAAACGGATATGTAAGGACATGTCAGCAGTCTCCCACTGAACACATTGGTTCATCCTGGAAGGCCATCTGCCCCTTAACAGTCCCCTACAGATTCCATTTCTTGAAGCCTTTCAGGGAAGGAATCCACTTTTTAAACAGAGGTCAAGAGCCTGCATTACACCTTAAGCCAAGACCAATAAAATTACATCTATCCAGATTAACTGATAATTAGTTTTGTGGAAAGACAGACCATCACTGCCAACGATATGTAAATTCTGGTTAAGCAGCATCATGGTCACAACCTCTCCCGTGGCCGATAAAAGTGACTGCCATGCTCACTGAAGGGAACCCATGATCATAACAAGGGCAAATAAATTTCTACTGGATAGATCACGGTTACACACTTAGAATCAGTACCACAGCTACAATGTGAGAACATGTTGATATACTACAGAACCAGTAACTAAAATTTACACTTGCCATGTCTATAACAGAGAAGCAACAGTTCAAATCCTTGCTGGATTTGGATGGTGTAAACTACAGTATTACCAGCACAAGAAGTCAGAATGTAGCTCTGCAAACCACTGGGAAACAACAAACCAAAGATAGGAGCAAAAAATCATGAAGACCTTGTTTAGTATAAATCTAAACATGCAAGCCAACACAAGGTGTTACCCTCCATGAAACTCCTCTATCTTGGTGAAGATAACATGCCACTCAATTTTCCAACAGACTAAAATAAAGTGTTAAATACACTATGAGAATGGGGGACTAATACTTGGTTCTGATCAGTTCCAGTATTCCGTACATCAGCTGTAGGCTTGCAGAGCACTTGTCAGTGTCAAGCAACTGCTTTGTGGACTGGTATCAGTTTCTGTGGGATGTCTGCAGCTGGAAACTACTGAACGACCCCAAGTTGCTGGGTGGGCCAGGTCAAGAGGTTCAGATAGATGAATACCTACTTGTGAAGGCAAAACACAACAGCGGTCGAGCCTTGGCCAAAAAGGACCGGTGGGTATTTGGTATATACGACTGCAATCTGAAAAGTGGCTACCTCACCTTAGTTCAGAAAAGGGATGCAGTCACTTTACTCCCAATTACCAAACGGCATATCTTACCGGGGACAGTGATTGTCTGACAAATGGGCTGTACAGAGGGGCATTTGTGAACTGTCTCGGATGAATTATACCCACCTCACTGTCAACCACAGTAAGAATTTTGTAGACCCCAGTACAGGTGCACATACAAATGCTGTTGAGGTCATGTGGTCTCGATGCAAGAAACAGCTGAAATTGTATGCCAAAAGTCTGTACTTAAAACTATGTTTAAAAAAAAAAAAAAAAAAAATTGTTCTCTTGGAGCTTCTCTCCCCAGGCCTTCCCTATAAATGAAATGTGTAATCCAGTTGGACTCTCCCGGTCAACAAATGTAAAATAAAATGAATGGGACACTGAGGCATATGGCGGAAAGTCACGTAGATGGGTTCCTGAGGCGTGAAAAATACAGCAAACAGGATGAAGTAGTTCCAGTGCCTAGTTGGACATTTAGAGCACCAGGATTTGCATGAACTGGAACAGAGTGGCCGGAATCATAGTGGCTAACAGGTGCACGTTACCTTTTATTTGCGGCGATTTAATACAGTGGATCTGTTTCATGGTGCTTGAACTGCCGATTGTCATTGGTTCTGTTGCTAGCTATACTTTGTATTTTGTGAATAGTTTGTATGTGTGATGTAGTAATAAACTGCATGGCTTTCACACTACTTAAACCGTGTTTACATTTTTATTTACGGTTTCTTGAACGGGTGCTTTGCGCCTTTTTCTGTGATTGAAAAAGCGTGGAATTTATTGTAAAACTGCGCCAATAAACTTTTTCGGACAGCTTAGACAGGTCATGAATAATCATACCTTGGCACGGCAGGGAGTGTGAATTCATGCGGAAGCTGGCTCCGCATAGCTGGAGGAGTTTGGGCGGGGTTTGCTACAGCGCATCCTACGAGGTACTACTTTTAGATTACCATTAAAACACCCAAATACACGCAGAATTAGAATTGAACCAAATAATGCCAACATAGGCTGCAGGTGTGAATTCCGACAACCACAAAGTAAATCAGAAATGCAATTAACAGTTCCAGGATGCTCTGCCATAGTCAGACTTAATTTCGCTTCAGCTGGTTTTGTCACGGTGCCTCCAGCTACGAGAGCAAACTGTTAACCAGAAGCACTGCAATTCGGCCTTTTATTGTCATCATTCATTGGCAAAGAGCTCCTGTGTGAAAGGAAAATTGCCCCCTTTCATTTACTACAGATTAGCAACCATCTTGTACACAAAAATACCAATTATTCTCAAAGTATACACACAAACCAGATCCAAACAGTAACAGTGTGTTTACTGGGTGGTGCCTTATGCCATTTCCATAAACAACATACAAATGACATAGAACTATTACGTTACAAAGATGTGTGTATGCAGTTAGCTGCGCAGTTCGTACTTAAGGTACCCCCTCTCGATAAAGAGTGGGTGACAGTACTTCCTAACCTTTAAAACTACACTCAAATTACCTTGTTTATTTAAATTTCATAATCGAATAACCACGCTAGTCAGCAGGCCCTTATGCGCACTAAACTGCGGCAAAGGGAAAAAAAAAGTTAATGGGGGAGGGTCGTCACAGGCCCTGTGCAGCCTAGACGTTGTTCCGAAAGAAAGACACTGGAACAAAGCTTTTGGCGGCATTAAAGTAGCAAACCCCACGCCTTTTATAAAAAAAATAATTTAGAACTATACACGACCCCATTCGTGAAGCCATTTACGTAACTGAAATTCCAATTCTGGCTACAATTAAGTACACTGCAGTAAACAAATTCTGTTAACAATGCACGCCTGCCATTCACATACAGGTAAATATTTAGCCGAAAGCATAATACAGCTGTGCGACATAATATTCTATACACAACAAAGGTGCTTCACTGCACAGCGCCTAGCCACCAACCCTTACTTTACCAAAGGCCGGAGACACAAACGAATAGATGCAACATGCTTTGTATTAACCCCACGGTACCAAACCGTTGTAAACCCGCAGCCGTGCTTACTGAAATCCACTTCCTAACAAAACCATTTCAAAATAAAGTTACGGCGGCTCCTAGATCTAGGCCCGCTGGTTCGTACGCCAGGATATTCTCACAACAAGATGCTACTTAAACCTTAATCTTCAACTACAGGAATAAAACGTTCTCTTCTAATCCCCTCAGTTTCCTTATATTCATGACCTCCTATCTTGAACTCTCTTCCCTCCCCAGAACTGGATACGACGATTAAGAAGTAATACCGCCCACATAAACACGCTTCGACAGTTTCCTTCCCACTATGGTACTTTTCATGTGTATTAAACTGTTACTGAATGATGCGAGCAAAATAAACTCCTTTTTGGGTGAAGCGTTACCACTATGACTGTGGTGTCTGTAAGGCTATAAATAGGTACACTCGCTAATCAAATGAGTACATTTTTTCCTGGATATGCCTTTAAAACATACAAACGCCTCGTGTTTGCACTAAGCTGCTGTTTGTCTAGTGGCGGTAAGTGGTGACGTCTATACAGTGTATGCAGCCACATGAAGTTGAAATTTCCCTTTTAAAAACTACTTCATAATTGGAGGGACTACTTTTCCTGGTGAGCGTTATTTCCGCATTAGTTACGGCTATTTAGCTCCACATTACATTATTAAAGCATCCAGTAGTATGGCCACTGTGCATTACACCAAGAAAGCACACATTCCTTGTCTGGTTACAAACATTCTCCTCTCCTATCTCTGCACCTAGCTTGGTAGACATGGGCATCCTGAGATGATGTAGCAATTGCATTATGTACACTGTCAACCCCTTAATCCTGGAACAGACAAATAGAATATATGAGAGATGTGTTTGGTCTATGCTATATACTGTTCGCAAATTTTGGAATTTGTACTCAACTGTTATGAGTTGTACTGATGTTCACAAATTTTAGATTTTTACTATTTATTTATTTTTATTTATTTATTTTGCATTTGTTTAGTGGTTAGCCCAACTGTTTTCAGCGGAGGCCCGGGGAGGAAAGCTCCAGTTACATAGTAAAAAATTATAAAAACTGTTTGTGTGACCTTACTTTAATACTTTGTAAGTATCATAGTAACTTGTACTATTTCTGGAGCTTTTCTTCTTGGGTCTCCACTGAAAATGTCTATAAACAGTCACACACTGACACTGGAGACCAGACTCTGACATACAGGCACAAAGCAACAAACAGGCTGTCAGCAAGAAACACACACACACAACACTCACCGCACCTACAAAGTACCAGACACATAAACCCACATATGTAGAGGTCCTCATATGTAACTTACCCAAACCTCAAAGACCTCTCGGGTGCAGTCCTCAGGAATTCTGCATGGACACAAACAAGACAATTTGCATCACAACACATAACACCATATCTCACTGTCTGAACTATCAAACACAAGTTGAAACACCCCACAATACAACATTTTGATCATTGGAGGCTCCTCTCTAAGACACACTGCTAGATACGGAGAAGGTTACAGTTAATTCCCTTTAGGGGCCAGGATCCACCAGATCACCCAATCACTCAAGTCACTTACCCCGAAGTTCCAGTATGATCCATTACAATTCAGTCATAGTCCATGTGGACGTAAATTACCTGAGACATACCTCCTTCAACTGTATGAAGAGAAACATGATTGAGCTCTAAGAATATTTGTCACAGGCAGGAGTGAGCCTAGCATTGAACAGCATTCCATCATCTGCAAGGATGATGCCATAATACCAACAAAAAATGACTGCCTTAAACAATTGGCTTAGCTGCTGGTGTCATTCTAAAGGGATCCAATACTTGTCAGCCAGGGAGAACATAGTTGACAGACCACGCTGCTTTGCCAGGGATGGTCTTCATCTGTCACCACTAGGCTTTCTTATATTGGCTAAAACATTATTCACTCATACAGTTTCTTTTTTAAACATTGCCAAACAGACAACTTTCAAATATTGTGAATCTACTCTACCTATGGTTTTATGGACGAAAACATGTGGTATCTGCAGTGTTAAAGAGCTTTGTACACTATTTTTGCTGGGTGCGATCTCCGCTTCCTTAGTCTTGTTTTTTGGTTACTGGTTGCTTTTGGTGGAATTTCTCCAGGTTGTTTTATTATTAGTTTTTCATTTGGAGATGGAGAGCGCAGCCAGTTCCCCTCGACAAACGGATGAGAGGATGGATTATTTGGCTGAGACCCGTAAGCTTGTCTGACGGGTATCGCAATTGGTGGATCTCCAAATCCCAATCAGTTGGACTGATTCTCAATAGATCCACCCTACCCAGGAACCAGGAAGCTTTCAACAGCAGGACGAGCGACAAACTTGTTTCTGTTACCTGAGGTGGTGGTGTTGAACTGGTTACAAACAATGGTGTGAACGAAGGAGTTATGACCGTGGACATTGGTATGACAAGGCTATCTTTCGCAATCCAACGGAGGCGATTTGGTGGATGGAATGACTCGAACCAACAGGCGTAACATTACACAACATGGTGACATTATGTTTGACAACAACAAGCAACAACAACTTTTACGTAATGGTGACTTTCAAGTTTGGTTAGAACACAAACAATTTAACACTTTTGATATCCGTAATACGGGGAAAGGGGTAGTTGCACATGCGGATACGTTTAAAACCTCGTTGAACAAACTTTCTGACCTGTTGCTTAAATATAAATCATTACAAATTGACAATGAGTATTTAAACGAATGTCTGAGGAAAGAAATTGTACCTAAAGGGCTTCGGGTATTCAAATACACCAACAATATTGTTAAGGGCTCTGATTTACATCTAGAGTTACTTGAAATCTTTAACAAATGTGGGCTTGATATTGTCAGAATTACTATTAAGCAAAATGATGTTAATATGTCTGTCCTGCATGAGGAGCTAGATTTGCCTAACAGACAAATTACCTCAGACCTTTTATTTACAGTTGAGGCCGAAAAATCTAGGTATTTTATGGTGTTGGAGAAAACTGATGACAAATGTACCATTAATGTGAAGAGGAAAAATAGAAAATTAGAGAGAGATGTTAAGGAATACACGAACAAAACATGTTACCCAGATCCTAAGGGGACTGTCAAACAAAAACAGTAGTTGGAAGATGATAGGGTAGGGATAGGTACCCAGTATGGTACGGAAGAGGATGTAGTGTATGAACAAACGGAGAATTATGGGGGTGACCCTTTAGAACCCCCCCCCTTTGGCGGTCAGAGAGAAACCGAAATGAGACTTTCATACTACCCCCCCCCCCCATTTCCTGTACAGGGGGGGGGATATTACATCTCTAGAACCCACTTATTCATAAAGAAGGGGCTAAACAGACTTACAACAATTTTAATATTTTCAATTATAGTGAGAACACTTACTGAAGACCATTTTAAGCTACTGGCAAAAGGATTTAAATATATCCCTAACACTAGAGGGGATATTAGTACATTTTTATTAGATTTTAAGCTGTTTTGAGAAAAATTAACCTTTCACTTGTATTTCAGGGACAGAATCAACAACATGATGTGGCTATTTTGAGACGGAAAAGTACTTTTACTCTCCCTATCCATCCCCAGTTAAAAAACCTTGAGCTAATGGTTGACAAGCGTATTAGGCAGTGGCAATCTGGAAAACAACAAAATAAAAAGCACAACCTTGACAAAAAAAGAATGGGATGTGTTGAATGATTTGACCGTAATGTTCGAGTTATGAAACCCGATATGGGGGGGGGGGTGGAGCTGTTTTCATGAACACCTTGATTTATGAAGGAAAAATGTTGGAATTATTGGGGGGGGGACATACTTACAGGCGGGTTTCTAAAAATGAGATAAACATTGCCTACAAAAAAATTGATTTGGCATTAAATGATTTACTTCTTGAAAAGTTGATTGATTTCAATGATTTTAACTACTTGACAAATGTCTGACCCAAGACCCCTACAATATTTGGAATACCCAAAGTTCACAAAGATTCAAATGACCCACCCCTCAGACCAACTGTTTCGGACAATGGTTCTAAAACTTCACCACTTGCTAAGTTTCTTGATGTGAAACTTAAACTTTGGGGTACTAGTTCCCAGATACTTAAAGACTCTTGGGAATTTTTGAAGGGGGTGGACCGTAATACAAATTATGAACAAGTGACTTTTGTCACTATCGACATCAAAGATTTATTTACTGTCACCCCCACAACATTGGTCTTCAGTGGCTGGAAACCTCATTGGTGGAAAAATGTAAGGTCTCTTCTAACGATTTACACCTGGTTCTTTATTTGATGGAGTTGGTCCTGTTTAACAACTTCATATTTTTTGGGGGAGAATTCTTCCACTAAATTAAGGGCATTGCGACGATGGGGGCCAATTGTGCCCCCACGTATGCCAATATACTTTTAGCTTGGTGGGAAAAAGAATTTATACTGGAATCTGAATTTAAGAACCATTGGTTGCAATATTTCAGATTCTTGGACGATATTTCTGTTTTTTGGGTGGGGTCTGATAAGTTACATGAATTTTTATCATACATTGAATCTACTACTAATTTTTTGCATTTTACAAGTAATGTTTCCAAGAACATCCTACAATTTTTGGATGCGTCACTTGAAAAAATGGAAAATGGGAATATTAAAATCAAAGGTTTTTCGAAAAAGTACTTACTCAAACTCCTTTTTACATTTTAATAGTTCCCATCCAATGTTTCAAAATAAGTTATGTACCACCATAACGTTCCATCTGAGTAGGTAACTTCATTTGTCAGCAACCTGTGGGTATCGGATCCGTCCTGGATCAGAGCTGGATCCGAGCTGGCAGCTTTCCAAGCTAGAAATCTGAGTTCCAAGCTCCCCCCCCCCTTCCCCATAATACCCTGCTACCTCCCTCCAGTCTTCAGATAGAGTTTGCCCAATTACAAGACAACACCAAGACAAACAATACCTGAACATCCTAACCTGATGCATACCAGGACTGAATCATTCTATCATACAAGTCACAAAAGCCAGGTTAGGGGGAAGGAGGGGGAGTCGGTTGCTGACAAATGAAGTTACCTACTACGATGGAATGTTATGGTGAGTACATAACTTCTTAACTGAAGTAATTAACTTCATTTGATCAGCAACCTGTGGGACAGAGTCCCCAGCTACCAAAAAAACTTGGGAGGTCCTCAAGGAAGAATATTCCGGAGCACTGCAGAGCCAAAGGCCGCCCTCCCTCTGGATATCAGATCTAATTTATACTGCTAAATAAAGGTATGAGAAGAAGCCCAAGTAGCCGCAGAACAGATCTCATCCAAAGGAACTCTTGACCAAAAAGCAGCAGAGGTAGCCATAGAATGGGTAGAATGAGCATAAACCCACCAGGGCTCCGGCCAACCAGAAATTGTGTATGTGAGCAAAATGCAGTGAGATATCCATCTAGCTAGAGACACCTTCATTACTGGTTTACCCAAGAATGGCTTAGCAAAGGAAACAAAGAGCTGCTCCGACTTGCGAGACGCAGCTGTTCTGTGCAAGTAAAAGCGCAATTGTCTATGCACATCTAATGAATGCAGTCTGTACTCCCCCTTGTTCTGATAGTTAGGGAAGAAAACAGGCAGATTAATGGATTGGTTGATGTTAGCCTCGGAAGCCACTTTAGGTAAGAAGGAAGGATTAGTCCTGAGAGATACTCTGTCCTTATGGAAGACAAGATACGGGGGTTTAGTACAAAGAGCCTGAAGCTCAGATACCCTTCTAGCTGAGGTAATAGCAATTAAGAAGGCAGCTTTCCAAGACAAAAACTTTAAGTCAACAGAAGCTGCAGGCTCAAAGGGTGGACCAGTTGGAGCCTGAAGGACTAAGGTTAGGTCCCATGGAGTAACCGCAATCTTGACAGGAGGTCTTTTCTTTAAGAAAGTATTATACATCTTAGTTGAAGCTAAAGGGCCAAGATTGTCCCCGATGTGGAAGTGGGAAATGGCCATTTGAGCCTTCACAGTAAAAGAACTGGACTCTTAATGGAAAATGAGACAGAAATTCAAGTACTGCTGGAATGGGAGCCGTAAAAGGGTCCAAATTCCTAGGCCAGGCCCAGATGGAAAAACGTTTCCATTTACTGTTGTAGACCTTCCTGGTAGAAGGCTTATGCGCCGCCACCAGGATGGATTTAACTGCAGAGATACCGGGAGTCCTAGCCAGTAATGGAATTGGATCGAACAAGCCGAAAGCATGAAGTCATCCAGATTCGGAGTTTTCAATCCCGAAGGATGAGAGATCAGATCCGGAATGGGATGCAAGATCCAAAGAGGAGCTATGAGATGAGACCGTAGGTACGGGAACCAGGTTTGACGAGGCCCATATGGGGTTATGAGGATAACCAACCAACGAGCTTTCTGTAAGAATTTTGTCATTAACGGGAGAGGAGGATAAGCATAAAGAAGACCGGATGGCCAAGCATGAACTACAGCGTCTCTGGGGCTCTCCCACAGCGGGGGAATTAGAGCGAAAAACTCGCTGCACTTCGCGTTCGAAGGCGATGCGAAGAGATCGCAGCAAGGCTGACCCCATACGAGGAAGATCTGTTTCGCTACTAAGGGGTTCAGAGACCACTCGTAAGGCAAGAGGATAGTCAGACTCTGCTTGTCCGCTAAAATGTTGGACCGACCCGGAATGTGCATTGCTAGCAGAAAATGGTTGGTGGATATCGCCCACTGCCAAACTCTCATGACCTCTCGGCAAAGAAGGTAAGACCTGGTCCCCCCCTGTTTTTTGATGTACCAAACCACTGACATGTCTGTCTGAATTGCAATAGTCCCCGGAGGAAGAAGGGCATGGAGAGCTTGCAACACTAGAAGCACTGCCCTCATCTCCAGAACACTGATATGCAGAACAGCCTCTGTTAGAGTCCATGTGCCTTGGACAGTTCTGCCCATGCAATGCCCCCCCCCCAGGCGAGAAGTGTCCGTGGTCACCGTGGCTTGGGGTTGATGCATCAAAAACGGCTGCCCTTCCCGAAGCTCTCGGGAATGGAGCCACCAAAGTAGGGAGTCCCTGCAGACTCTGTTGAGGGGAATCGGGAAGTCCAACGGATGTCGAAGGATGGACCACTGGACCTGTAAGGTCCATTGAAGAACCCTCATGTTCAAGCGGGCTAGGGGTGAAAGGTTGACAGCTGCTGCCATGGACGCTAGGGCTTTCAGGACCAATTCTGCTAGTGGGGCCGGGGAAGTGCTAAGACATGGAGAGTTAAGTTGCGGAGTCTGTCCGGTGTCAAGAAGGCCTTGGACTGAAGTGCATCTCTTCTGGCCCCTATGAAGTCCAGGACCTGAACAGGTTGAAGGGATGATTTTTTGTAATTTATAGTGATCCCTAACTGGTGGGCCAAGAGCAGGAAGCAATCCCTGGCTGAGCATAGTAGATGCCTGGTGGGAGCGGCGAGGAGCCAGTCGTCCAGGTAAGGAAAGACCTGTATTTCCTGAAGCCTCAGGTGGGCCGCTACAACTGCCATGACCTTGAACAACCTGGGGGGTGTGGTGAAGCCAAAAGGGAGGACCCTGAACTGATAATGACTGGCCCCAATCGAAAGCAGAGAAACCTCCTGGATCACCTGTCCATGAGAATGTGGTAGTACGCATCCTTGAGGTCTATGAAGCACATCCAGTCGTTCTCCTGCAGAAGGGGGAGAATAGATTGAAGAGTGACCATCCGGAATTTCTTTTTGGCAATGAACAGGTTCAATGCAGACAGGTCGGGAATTGGTCTCAAGTCCCCCGTCTTTTTTGGCACCAAAAAGAACCTGGAGTAATTGCCCGACCCGAACTGGCCTGGGGGGACTTGCTGGATGGCTCTTTTTCTTAGCAGCTTCTTTATTTCTAAAGCCACCTCCTCCTCCTGACTGGGTGGAACATCGGGGAGGCGCCTCAACTGACGGGGAAAATTTATGAAGGGGATAGTATAACCTCTGGATATTATTCGGAGCACCCAGCGATGTGTCGTGATGGACTCCCAATGTGCTAGGTGTTCCGAGAAACACCCCCCGACTGCCTCCAGACAGGAGCAGTCTGGCAACCCCTCAGGGTTGCTGCGCGGGTCAGTCGGAAAAAGGTTCCCTCGACCCGAAATTCTTCGGCCCCCCTCTGCCTCTGGCCGGCGTCCACCTTGTCCTCCCCTGCCCCTGAAGGACGAAGGGTCCGGAGTGTAACGGAACTGCTGAGATTTCCAGAACCACATCTTCTTTTGTCCTCTTTGGTTCCTGGAAAAGGACCTTTGAGGAGCCAAGAAACGGATTCCGATGGCAGACAACGTCTTCCCTTCTTTCTCGCTCTGGAGCAGCGTATCGTGGACAGTCTTGCCAAACAGAGTACAACAGTCAAAGGGAGCATTCGCGAAGGATGCCTTGAAGGGTTCCACAAAGTCGGAGCCAAGCGTGACGCCGTAAGGCGATGCCTGCTCCATTGGCTCTAGCTGCTCCCTCCATGGCATGGGAGAGAAGCCGCATAGATGTGTTGGATATCGATTTTAGAGTGGCCATGCGAGACATGAAAGTTAGTTTGTCCTTGGCCGACATGGACTCCGGGGGAGACCCAGCGTACTCTTTACTAGATCCTGCTGAAGCCTAATCACGTGTGCCAAGTAATTCAGCATCCTTATGGAAAAAGGTGGCTGAAGCAAACATCCACTTTCTGATTCATAGGTTCATACTAGGCTATCTGCCCTAGGGCATTTATAAGCCTAGCCAGAATGTGTTTGGCTTTCGCCACCCATTTTAAATTTATTTTGCTATGCCCTTTTTCGAGGTTGGTATACTGTGCCTCTGTCTAACAGTGACACAGAAGTGATACCCGGGGTAAACCTACGATCTCCCATCCACTCATCAAGATTCCTCTTGAAGAGAGTCAATGAGGGACTCTGCATAACCTGGACTGGAATTTTATTCCAGATTGAAGGGAGCCTCTGGGTTATGAATCTGTCCCTCCAGCATGTCCTATTTATTTCAGTGCTGAGGTTCAAGTCTCGAGCTGAGCTCGATGGGATTTGGATTTTCTGAGGTGCAGCATGTCCATTAATTCCGGGTTGGACATGGCTTTATACGTCAGGCACAGATCGCCTCTGAACAGGCAGTATGCCACTGACTAGAGCTGGAGTTTCTTTAACCGGGCAGCATATGGCATCTGTTTGAGCCCTTTGATCCTCTTGGGGAGGTACTTTTGGGGTCTTTCCAGTTGCTGCAGGTGTCTGGTAAGGTACATCCCAAAAGGGGCATTGTACTCAATTATGGGCCTGATGAGGGATGAGTAAAGAGGCACGATGACGTCCCCTGATCTAGATGTGAATCCCTTCATGATTAGATGGGCTATATAAAATGTTTTTCTAACTACTTTGGCCACGTGGTTGTCAAATGAGAGATTGCCATCAACTTGGGTCCCCAGGTCCCTAATTACTTCTTCTGTACTTAACGGATTACCACCTATGTGGTAAATTTGTGGGCACTTTGTTTTTGCCAAAGGGGATGACTATACACTTTTTGGCATTTAGCTTGAGGCCATGGCTCTGGCACCAGTTGTCTGTTTCTATGAGGCCCTTTTGGAGGATGCTTGTGTCGACTGAAGAGTCGATTATGGCGCCCAGTTTGCAGTCATCTGCAAACTTGGTCAGCCACAGTCCTTCCGTGTTGGCCTGTACCTCCGAGAAATATATACCGAAAAAGAGAGGTCCCAGGACTGAGCCTTGTGGGACACCACTTGTAACTGGTTTGGAGTCTGACATGGCTCCAGCAATTCTAACCATGTGGGTTCTGTCCTTGAGCCAGTTTGCAATCCATCTAGTGACATAGGGGTTTATATTTAAGCTGGTGAGCTTATCTATAATGCCCGAGTGGGGTATTGTATCGAAGGCTTTTGCGAGGTCCAGGTAGGCTGTGTGGACCACCTTCCCCTCGTCAATGGCCTTGGTGACTGTTTCAAAGAAATCAACCAGGTTTAAGAGGCAGGATCTGCCCTTAAAGCCGAATTGGGTAGGATCCAGTGTTTGTAGGTCCCCAATATCTTTATTTATGAGGTCCATGATGATCCTTTCCATAGCTTTGCAGACCAAGCTAGTCAGGCTTATGGGGCGATAGTTTCCAGGATCCGTTGAGGCACCACCTTTATGGAGAGGGACCACTGTTGCTGTACGCCACTCTTTGGGCACATATCCTGTAGTAAGGCTGAGATTGAACAGTAGTTTTATGTTTGGGTTTAGATCTTCTTGGAGTTCATGTAGGACGCAGCCCGGGACACCATCTGGTCCCATTGATGCTGTGTTTTTTGCTTTGGAGAGGGCGGCTCTTACCTGAGCATCTGAGATGTCAGGGGGGCAGCACTCTGCTGGGATAGATATTTGCCCTTTTGGTGGGGGGGGTTTGCGCTGAACCCGTCAGCTAGGATGTTGGCAATGTCTGTGGGTTCGGTGTATTTTTTGTCATTTTGGACTAATTCTGAGCATATCTGGGAATTACCACCCAGGTTCCTAACATAACTAAAGAAAGCCTTGTGATTATCATTAGTGTCCTGTGCAATTTTTCTCTCGAAGCTAGCCTTAGACAGTTTTGTGTGTGCCCGTAGTTTTTTGCTAATACTGATCAGTGATGCCTTCCCTTTTTGGGATTTTGCTCTATCATTTAGTAGCTTCCTCCTTCTATTGTATAGTTCGTTTATGGCTGGGGTCCACCAGACAGGACGTCTGCCTTTGGAGGATTGGGTCTTGGTTTTATTTGGGATCGCATGATCCATGCATTCCTGAAGGTGTTCATAGAATGCGTTTATAAAGGATTCTGCGGTCTGGGCCATATTTTCCACAGGCCCGGGGGCTTTGAATGATTCCACCTCAGTTTTGAGGAGTGTGAAATTTGCTTTAGATAAGTTTTTCACTGTGGTTTTCTGGGCAGGGGGTGGGGTCGGGATGTGAATATCCAGTGAGATTAGTTTACGGTCTGATCTTACCAGTGAGGGATACACTTCTGGTCTGGAGCATAGAGTCCCCAATGTTGGTGATGATCAGGTCCAGTATGTTTTCCCCTCTTGTGGGAGTGGTAATAAGTTGTTCCATAGCATTTGAGTTTATAAATTCTAGGAACCTTTGGGCTAGGGTGCTGGAGCTAGAGTAATGCTCCCAGTCTATGTTTGGGTAGTTGAAGTCGCCCAAAATAATGGCGTTTGGAGAGACCTTCATATTTTCCAGTGTTCTCAGGAAGGCCGAGTGGGGTTCCTGGGTTTGGGAGGGTGGTCTGTAGCAGGCTATAAACTGGAAGGCAGTTTTACCCACTGTTAGTTGCACATGGATAGTCTCTGATGCTTCGTGCTTTGCCACCAACCTCGAAGTGTGGGTATCTTTGATGAATATCGATACTCCCCCTCCTTTTGTGGTTCGGTCCAAGTTTTGCGGCCGAAAAACATGGTATGAGGTATAACCTGGTAGTGCTGGGGTGCTCTCGGGAGCCCTGAACCAGGTTTCTGTTACTGCACAGATATCGATGTTCTCCATGCTAAGGAGAGTTTCGAGTGCATGCATCTTGTGGTTTAGACTTCTGGCGTTGAGTAGCATTACTCTTAGTTTCTTATCCCTTGTGATACTTATGAAGATGGGTTTGTCTTTTGAGCCTTGCCTAAAAAAGGCACTATGGGGGTTGCAAGAGCCTTTGCCAATATCCGAAAGCCCAGGGGTGACAGGTGCAAGCCATCCCTAGCGAAGCATCGTGGCTTGTTGAGCATATCATCCCAAGCTGACAGGCACTGGATCCCCTTTGAATGACACCAGTACTTAAGCCAATTGTTGAAATTGATCATCTTGTCTTCATATTGTGGCATCATTCTTGGTGAGGGTAAGATGCTACTCAAGGTCAAGGTCAGATGCGATCCATCGTCCTAGACCACCATGGCATCTAAAGGGGAATATTTACTCCATGCTGCATTGTCTGTCGGGGGACTAAGGATCTTGTCTGGTCTCCTGGGGATTGGCTCTACAGTGTCCAGCTCCTTCCACGCCCTGGTAGTACTTAGGTCTACCAGGGGGTCGGCCAGAGGGGACACCAAGAGGTAGATGGGCCTGTGTCAAACGCCACCAGAAACACTGACTCATCCGAGGAAGGTTTCTGGGCTGACCACCCCACTCCAATGCGCAGCATCTCCATAATATCTCCAAAGGAGACGTCCTCGAGGGGTGACCTGGGGGAACCTTCCCCTTCCTCCAAGTCAGTATCTTCCGTGAAGGACTCGGGGGAGTCCAACTGCCTCCTCTTATACTTTCGTTTGTGAAGGACCTCCTCGGTGGGACTGTCCGAGGAGGGCTCACCAACGGGGTCATGCTCCTCTACAGCAAACTTGCTGGGGAGTAGAAGCAGGCTGTCCCTGGGGCCGGATGATGGAAGACAGGCCCATCTGCGAGGGAATGGCAGGTGGATCCATAGCATGAGCCGGGGACCTCGAATCCCTTGAGAGGACCCTCTCGACCACGTCGAAAGCCAAAGGTGAACCACTCTCCCTGGGATCCGAGAGCAGCCCCCTCTGATCCGACATGTGGATCGGCGCCGGAGCCGAAGCGATCGGACCCGAAAGGGAAGTGTGTTCCGACCATGGTCGGAGCCGAAGACACACACAACCCTCTGGATCAGAGGCTCGGCTCACAGCCCTGAGAGCTCGGATCTGAAAAGGGACCAGATAAACTCGAAAGTAAGGCCGGCGAAGTAGCGATTACTATCGGTGCAGACTGCCCAGCTTCGAACTATCTCTCTTCTCTTTCTTTCTAGGGTTCCCCTCTCCCTGGGACACAGTGGGAGGTTGAGTCCCAGCCAGGGGA